>NW_023365789.1:33355-129176 GCF_000003815.2 Branchiostoma floridae
ACACACCTTTGTGATGGTGATGAGATGCATCGTATTAGATATTAGTTACAGGGACTGATAGAGTAAACCCCAATACTAGCCTCTGTCCACTCAGCCACGGTGCATAATGGTACATGCACGTACATTGCTATTGGTCAATATTTATCTGTATGCTGTTTCACAACTTATTTAATTTTAGCTTTTTCAAGTCTGCAATCCGGAACCGATTTGGTCCTATCGCGTATGGCAATCTTCGCGTGATGGCAACTTAATTACGCTGGCACAAATATAACGTCGTTCTCTTTGCCTTTCTTCGGGTACTTGACCTTCAAACGCCCCTGGGAGGTGGCATCAGGCCAGCCGACATGTTCATACCGCAATCTTCATTTCCTGAGAGCACAATCATGTAACCATGGAGAGAACGTTATAATGTACAAACCTACCCGCGCTGCCAAAAGATGTAAACATGTCCAATTTGAGGTTTTATACTTTAATTTTCTCATTTACATAGGTTAGTAATTAAAAACTGTGCAATTGATAAGAACATAACAACACGAGGGTCCAATGCGGTGAAGCTATAGTTTGTAATGATTAGTGATGAGATGACTGAGATATGACCCTAACACTGATACAGCAGTGACCCCGACTCTAGCCTCGAGTTCCGTAGGCACGTTACACACACCGCGGCTATGGACCAACCGCGGGACTTTGCTATTTGGTTCGATGATTATCTGTTCACTACATAAAAATACCAAACAAATAAGCATGGCATTGATGTTCTGGTTCTTGTTTGATACGGCAAGTGTGCCGAAAGTTGCAAACACGCCAAACGAGTTTTAGACTTGACTTTTTTTAAATCTTAGACGTTGATAACAAAGAGTACAACCGATAGGAAGACTAAAAGTAAAAGTGATACAATTTCAGTTTACATTTCTTCCTAATCAATTGAACAATATAAATTTTAAACAGCAACACTGATACAGTAAGAACCCGAATATTAGCTTCTCGCCACTGATTCACATTAAATAAAACATGACCATGTGATAGTCACATAACTTTCATAATGACTGGTTTCTACTTTCCACCCTGCAAACATGCTTGACAGTTCGTCTGGCCTGAAGACATGGCAGGAAATCGCCAGAGGGCGCTTTCTACCACCACGGATAAAGCGCAAGTAAGTTGTATACAGAAAATGTAGTGGATCCGTGGATTTCGATACAATTCAAACGACTTCCGAGAACGTGAGATGTTTCTTTAGACTAACAAAATACCCAGCACAATAGTATGCCCATTATATTAGGGATCATGCAGCAAAGGACAAGGCAGGAAAATTCTGGCTTTCACGTTAGAATACCAAATCTTTGGGGGAGGGCGGCGGTAGTCAAAAGTTGGTAACGGATGAACAACCCTGATGTGTATCTATACAAAATATACAAAGATGTACAAAGCAACAGATACCTCTCCCATTTGTCTGATGTAAGAGCTCTCGTTGTTTTATCCAATCGAAATGAGAACACATTACGTTGCTATACCGTATAGCAACGTAATGTGTTCTCATTCCTACCATAAGTTATGGTAGAAAGCCCAGGACTCCAGTACTGGTATGTGGTCAGTTTTAACAGTCAAATTCTATGCCCACGAATCAAGTATATAATTGTTTAGAACGCAGTCATTATGTGACATACCTGTATATCCTCGGTTGTGTTCGTCCTTTCTTAAGAAGCTTCGTGTTTCAGAACTGCCAGCAGGAGGGTTGTCTAGTCACAGTTGAGTCAAAACACTAACTGCCAGTAGGAGGGTTGTTTAGCCACATTCCTGCATCTAAGGTGTGACAGTGTATGACGTTAAGGTCATCAACCTCAGTGTGTACAAAGGATGTTTGTAATATGACTCCAGTCGTAACTTTGTGAACATCGGGTTAGCTGTCTTACATTTAGTACGAACATAAGGGCAAAATTACCGCATGTTCAAATATGAAGGGTAAAGGGACGCAAGTGTAACGATTTCAGGAGAGAGAAAGTAGATAAAATAGGGGTGTGTTGTTTTGGTCCAGTAATCATGGCGGACGACTCTTTTCACCTTTGACCCAGGTAGGGCGGATCCCCAAATGCTGAAATGCCCCGAGGCACATGTAGGACTAGGCTGCTGAACGAGTCGGCACAACAACAAACCAACACGTGACGCTTAGCCTGTAAGTTCATCTGAGTTCAACTTGGTAGAAATCATTCTAAAATTGAACTGTTCTTCCCTACACAAAAGTTGGGCGTACCAAATTTTTGGCTGGCCAACTCCAGTCTTTGTCAAGTAATGAGCAATACGCTGCTTCTGTAAAGTAACGCCTTGCAGACACAACACTTAGTCCTTGTCAGAGAAGACGTCCGATTATTACATTGGAAATTACAGCCCAACTTTGCTTCAAAACAAACTCTTCCATGAGGGGTAGACAAAACGAAACAAGGCAGACCTTTTACGGCGGTTGTTGTTTAATTTGACGAATTTTAGGCGGTTTGTCGGGCGACTTCTAGCGAATAGCGTTTGACACGGATATCTTGCAGTAGTCTCTCACCACCCCTGCAATACCGATGCTTCTCGTTAGGGTGACGAATTGCCTAGCACACTGCAGGTTGCGGGCAGGGGTCAACTCACTGTTGAGTTCTCCAAACTGACCCATGTACTTGTTGGCTCGCTGTTGTTGTTCATTGACGGGTCGACGATGGCTAAAACGTCACGCAAGTTACGCTGTGTCCTGCTTGGGTTATTCAGTCTGATGCGAACAGTTCTGAACGTTACTTTATTCAGATTCAAAAGTAGCCTGACATTCCAACTACATGTATTCTTCCGGGGTTTATACATTGTCATGTAATGCATTTAAACATCGCTAATTGGAAAGGTCGACTTAACAGAAAAAAAACTTGCAAGATACGAAAAATACATACATAGCTTGAATACAGAATGGATAGACATCAACGTTCATTCAATGGACACGCGCTTTCTTGCAGCTTCTGTTTTGTTCATGCTACCAGGTACCTGCCTACCTGCCTAGTCCCTTGTTAACCTCCTGATCGGTGCTGGGGGTGTTTGGACAAGGTAGACATGAAGATGGAGAGCTGTCTCCAGGCCCTTCAGGCACATCATAATATAAAAAAACCTCGTGAAGGCTTCTAGGAAGTTTGGTTTCTAACCTTCTCATAAAGCAGTATATAAGTGGGTAAAGTCTGTGTGGGTAGAACATGCCTATCAGAGCTGCTGTTCCGCAGATTGTGCAAAACAAACCTTCAGGTGGGTTACTGATGACACTTTACCAACTTTATCTGTTGGAAGTTGTAGGATCAGACCTCATGTGACTTGTCCATAGAACACAGTCGCCAGATGCCGTTATCACTCGTGGAATTTTATTTCACCGCACCAAAAGATTAACAATGAAAATAGCTATGAGCACAATAAACAATGAAAACATTTACGCTGCCGGTAGTATATCATTGTAAATGCCATGATACTATTTCATGAACATCATTTGAACGCTATCAAAGCACTACAGTATTTATCATTTGTAATGCAGCATAAAACCAGCTAAAACTGTTAACAGCTTTGTGTACTTTGATTAACCATGTAGATTCTAACTCTTGTTTATGCTGCATAATGTATCAATAATCTATCTCTTGAATTGTTCAAATGTAAACATCACAGCTGCAGAATACTAACCACAGGTGATACTAATATAACACCATCCGTAGGACGTACATTGTAATTTTGTGATTAGCTAACTCCTCTTACATGTTATGCAGTCTTTTTGACCAATTTCTATTATTTTTCTAAACCTACCTATAACACCACAATCGCATAGCTAGTAAGATAGAAATGATGTAACAGTAGTGCAATTCTGATACATTTTGTCCTGTTTTCAATTTCCATCTTACACATTACGGATATGCTTTAGTACATTACTTCAGCTCATGGCTCATCACAGGAACTAAATGGTCCCAAGACGAATCATTGTGACAGCTTTTACGTTGTATCATCATCATTCCAAGCTGTTGTATAGTGTTGGTCTGTTCACAGATATAGCTGACGTGCCTCAAAACCTTAACTACAACTGAACCAAACTAGAAGATATTATGCAGTGAACAATAAGACTAATCTTAGCATAAAGTTCATCTGAGTTGGAAGACTACACGTATGTACAGTGTGGAAAAGACTCTTCTTCAACTCAGGAGTTTGGATGAAACAGAATTTTCTGCCGAATCCCCCAGTCTCCTCCAGCTCTTTGTCCCGGTCTCTCTGGACTGGCAACAACACTTGACCAATTGCTGGCGTCACAAGTGATAAAAGTCACGTGTCCAGAGCAATCGGGTCAGATTGCCGAAGAAGGCGGAGTGATTCGGCCGAAAATTCAGGTGACCCGTCCTTACATGGCTTTACATCATACTAGTTTATTGTTGCGGTAGCAGAGAAGTCACCACAATACTCCAGTCGACAAGTTCTCGTACATGACAGATGTATGCACTCTACAGTTACTTCCTGCCAGCTGTAGTCTGTAATAAAAGTAGAAAGTGTCTCAAATCCAAACTGATTTTAAATGTTCAAAGAGCTACGCGACAAGTCGGAGTCATAGAAAAGAAGAAAATACTTTCCTTTAACCCACCAGTCCGACTTTATTGTTGTCGAGGTTACCGCTGTGTTAATCTGCAAGGTTGTTTTATTGTATATTAATTTATACAAATCAACAGTGCTGCCTCAGAGTTGCACTCCGTAACTCACTGCATTTCATTATAAGAAATGTCAGTGCAAATAGCATCACTTTACTGTTTCTACATGCAATACAACACTCTTAATCTACCGTACGTTTTCACACATTTCTCGTCAGACAGCAAGGTACCGGCACTTAGAGGGGCCAGGAAAATGTCAACATCATATGATTAAATGAGTGTTTTACCTTCATCTTCTCCACAATGATAATTGCCTGTCGAACCTCCTCCCGGCTGAACCTGTCCTTCACATGGCGAAGTCGGTCAGCACAGTCTGGGGAGGAAAGTGACACATGTTGTCTGGTAAGTGATAATGTTCGTGGCCCTTCTGTAGTGTACCGGTGTAATAATGGTGGTGACTATAGAAGGAGAAGGTTATGACTGATGTTCGTAATCTTTTTTTTTTTGTTTTTTTTCTGGTAAGGTCATGTTCCAAATACAACTCACATATAAAGGTTGCTCTCTGACAACGCAATACTGAATAACACACACATGTAGTTAAGAACCACAGTTTCCTTAGCCGTTGGTTTAGAGAGTTAGGCAATATTAGATTTGGTCATTCGTAACACGAGGTACAAAGGGACTTGACTCGTGGGCATGAAAGCTATATTTATGTAGTACAGCATAGAGGTCTTTATCGTATATAAAACATAAAGCTATCCTTCTCACCGTCAAATGAAGGCCTGTCCTCCGGGTTCTGACTCCAACATGTCTGCATCAGCTGACTCACTGACGTCACGTCCTCTCGGTCTGTGGGAATCAGGGTCAGGTCAGGTCGCTGTCCTGACGTCACGGCAAGCCTGATCAGGGCAGAGTTCACAGCATCTTGGAAAGAAAAGGGTTTAATGAATCAAAGCTATCAAAGCTATCTATTATAAAATTTATATAAAAATAACCATTCAATCTCTCCTCTAGTATGTGCATTGCCTCATTGATTGTCAATCACCTACATTGTATCGATTGGAAACACTACCGCCGATGAAGTCGGTAACTCGCAAGTTTATGGTGTAATGTAAAATGTGGATAACAAGTTGAAGGCTCCAATTTTGTTATGTATTATCCAGGGGCTTCGACCCGTCCGCTTTGCGTGGGTACATGCGCACTTCGAACCTTGAATTAGCTTACTACTGCATCTTATGAGAAGAGCCGGATGTCGTGATGAAAGGACTGAGCTGAGATCGTGTACTCACTCCCATATGGCCCCGTTCTTGTTACTATCTCCCAAAGCAGCACTCCAAAACTGAAATTAAGACAAATCTTACTCAGATCGAAGAAAAAGTACAATTAATTGGCTTTATTCATTTATTTCAGTTTTATTTGTTCCACTGCTTGGATCATTAAAGTAGTAAGCTCAAGAGCGCAGAGGACTAGATCCCACTGACGCCGTGACGTACTAATATCTGTTTATTAAACAACCCTACCGACATAAGTTCAGTTCTAATCTAGGAGTCGGAAGCAGCTTTTACGTATACGATTATTTGTGTTATTCGTTTTAATCCATTTAATTTTGTTTCTTTGTCAAAAGAAAAACGATATAAGTACCTGTAGACGTCAAACTTCTCAGTTGGAACAAGGTTGATATCCATGAAGTACTCAGGTGGCGCATGCGTGATTGTGCTTCCTTCTGGACTGGTTTGGGTGACAACACGAGATTCAATCTTCCACTTGGACAGTCCGAAGTCTGAAATCTAAAATTGTATGTTCCCCAAAATACGGTTATTAAATTAATACATTTTTCATTCTTTTCAAAACTGACTAAACTGACATTTTTCTCTTACAATAGTAATCATCACCTTCACGCCACACCTACACCCCCCACCCCACCCCCAGTGAGACATTTCCCCCTAGAGCAGACTTACCGAGGAGGGAGTGGGTGACACTGAACAGAGCCAGGTCAACGATCGCAAAAACTGGGAACAACTTGTTGCAACGGGGCAAGTCTGCAAGTGCAGCTTGCCCATACAAAGAGCAATTACAAACCATTCAGCACCTGTTACAAACTGCAGTCTTGGTCCATCCTGCTCAGACGGTGACCTGAGAGAGGCCACGAGGCAACCAGCAGATAGATAAAGAGTTGGAGCGACAAGATATGATGATGATTACTTTCACATGAAAGTCCCCATACAGTACTTCACAAGTGACCAGGTGGACATTTATACCTTACACTGGTAATTGTTACCTTCACATGGAAGTCGCCATCCAGTAGCACGTTCTCTGCCTTCAGATCACAGTGGAGAATCTGTGGGTTCTGGCAGTGCAGGAAAGTCATCCCCAGGGAGATCTCGTGCGCCATTCTCCACCTCAGGGCCCAGGGCACGTCCACATCCCGCAGCAGCCCGGCCAGAGAGCCGTTCTCCATGAAGGGCATCACGATTGCGAAGTTTGGGTCCAGACAGACCCCCAGCAGACTGATGACGTGGACCGAATTGCTGGCCAGCTTCAATTTCCTTGCTTCAGAATACAGCACTTCTTGCTCACTTGAGATATAAAAAAACATGACAAAAATATGTTTTTTATTTGTACAACTAAACAAACCTGTGTGCAGTTTGTATAACATTAAAACTATCGTGATAGTAGTAGTAAGCGTAAATTAAAGAAACCAAACCCTAACCTTCCTTCTATCTGGCGAGTCAGCAGATATTTGACAGCTACGTCCTGCTTCCAGTCCAGATGTCGGGCTTGCATTACGTAAGCGAACCCCCCACGGCCGAGAATGGACTGTTCCTCCAGTCGTTCAAAGTTGATGATGGGAAACTTTTGGTCAACCGTCACGCTGGGGTATTTTCTTGCGCTGGAAAATACATCATCATAAATCA
The DNA here is from genome assembly GCF_000003815.2 of Branchiostoma floridae. Classification (NCBI taxonomy): domain Eukaryota; kingdom Metazoa; phylum Chordata; class Leptocardii; order Amphioxiformes; family Branchiostomatidae; genus Branchiostoma; species Branchiostoma floridae. The sequence goes on from NW_023365789.1 coordinate 40,896, forward strand.
TCTCAGAAAAATTGGTAAATTCAATATATCTTTTAGACCTACCGGAATAGTTTACATTTAATTTAGTTAAAAGGGACGTTTTTGTATGAAATTGATTTGTTGTCAAATTGCGTTTGATTAGCCTTAGATATCAAACAGACATTTTCTAGCAGAATAGAATATGCTCGTACCTGCTCTGCAGACCATCCGCCTCTTGGCCACCAACAGCACCGACGGCTCCAGTGTCATGTCCTCTGCGATCTGGGGTCTGATGGGGAAATTACGATATTCTACTTGGGAACATGGTGTATTTCTTGTATTCCGTTTAGCGCATCGTGTGATCTACTTTGTGGTTATTTAAACAGAAATATCAATTTTATGTATTGAACGATGTCGGTTTAATCTTTTTTCAAACACATGAACACAAGACCCTTCACAGCTTCTCATAAAGTATTTGTATCCAAGACAAACGTGATGACAAACAGCTAACAAACTGAACGTTTACTGAAAAGGCATAAGTTGAAGTCAAAAGTCCATTGTAAACACAATTGTCATTCACTCACTCACTCACCCTGGGTGTAAGTTGATCCGCCAGCTGCTGAAAGTCCAGGTCTCTGAGGTGCTGCTCCAGGGCGGAAAGTGTGGCCGCCTCACCTTCCTTCTCTTTCCACTGTACCAGGGTCTGGTACACCTGGTCAGGAACGTCGTCTGGGGCGGAAGCCTGGCAAAATAATGCAGCCCAATATCATTGCCAATATCTCCAAATTATGTTATAAGGAATTAGGATGGCGGCTAATGATAAGGGTTTTTAGATGTAAGCGTGATGAAAATATTTATAGAAGTTAGAGAGTGATTTCTTTAAAGACAATTTCTTTGTTACAAACAGTGTGGACATTTTGGCTCAGACATTGATGCTATTTTTTCTCTATTTCTCTGTAAAGTTCGTGAAACATAAAGAAAAATAGTCTCACCTTAATGGCGTCCACCGCCCTGTTGCTGAGCCCCAGGCTCCGGGCCAGAGGCTTCCACTGGGTTTGGCTCATCCTCGCGGACAGGCGGTTGAAGGCACGAAGAATTCTCTCATCTTAATTAAAGAATGTTCATTTCAATCATTGCATATACGATACATTAATATAATATTTTATGATATGATAAAATATAAAATTATATTATATAATATGACATAATATAAGGTAACACGTGTACTTCGATTCGCAGTGGGAATAGAATTAGAAGTCTAAAGGTTTCATGATCGTGCAAAACCATTAATAAAGGTTAAAATCATAAAATTTGAATTTTGGTATTGAAAGTGATATAGTAAGAACTTTACAAGTGTAATGATTACCATAAAAATATTCAGCTAAAAAAAGTATTATACTAATGAAAACAAACTTTGACAGCCTGTCTACAAGCATGCCTCACCTTTCTCAGCCTCCTGTTTCAGGAAGGCCATGATGGCGCCGGTCCCTTGTTCACACACGTCCTGTGGAGGGTATGTCAGGGGGTTTCCAGAAACATCCAAGTCCTTCAGCTTGTCTGCTCGGTGAAGGGCGGTTGGGAGCCTGGTGATGTTGTTGTTACTTATGTCCAGTTTCTCCATGGCAGGTAGTTCACACAGGACTTCTGGGAACGTGTCGAACTTGTTGTTCCAGAGGTGGACCTCCCGTAGGTTGTGCAGGCGACTCATGGTGCTCGGCAGGGTTCTGAGGAGGTTGTTTTCCAATGCCAAGTACCACAGGTGTTGTAAGTTTCCCACTTCATCTGGGACCATGTCAAACTTCCGTCCGACGCTTTGTCCAGCGTACAGTTTCTCCAGTGTCTTCAGCTGCAGCACCTGTCTGGGGAACTCATCAAACTGACAGCAGTGGACATCGAGATTCTTCAGCCTGGTGAGTCGTGTGACGTCATTGGGGAGGCGTCTGATGGGGTTATTACTGACATTTAACAGCTCAAGGTTAGGGAGCGAGCAAACACCTGAGGGTACCTCCGTCAGCTGATTGTCATTAATGTGCAGTTCTCTCAGTTTCTGCAGCTTTTCCACACCAGGAGGGAAGGTGGAGAGTTTGTTCTTACCGACATGTAACAGCTCAAGGTTAGGGAGCGAGCAAACACCTGAGGGCACCTCCGTCAGCTGATTACCATAAATGTGCAGTACTCTCAGTTTCTGCAGCTTTTCCACACCAGGGGGGAAGGTGGAGAGCTTATTGTTACCGACACCTAACGCCTCAAGGTTAGGGAGCGAGCACACCCCTGAGGGAACCTCCGTCAGCTGATTATCATTAATGCCCAGTCCTCTCAGTTTCTGCAGCTTTTCCACCCCAGGAGGGAAGGCGGAGAGATTATTGTTATCGACATTTAACACCTCAAGGTTAGGGAGCGAGCAGACACCTGGGGGAACCTCCGTCAGCTGATTATCATTAATGCGCAGTTCTCTCAGTTTCTGCAGCTTTTTCACACCAGGAGGGAAGGTGGAGAGTTTATTGTTACTGACATCTAACACCTCAAGGTTAGGGAGCAAAAAGACGCCCGGCGGAACCTCCGTCAGCTGATTACCATCAATGCCCAGTTCTCTCAGTTTCTGCAGCTTTTCCACACCAGGAGGGAAGGTGGAGAGTTTATTGTTACTGGCATCTAACACCTCAAGACTAGGCAGCATACAAACTCCAGGTGGAACCTTTGTCAGCTGATTATCAAAAATGGACAGTAATGTCAATTTCTGCAGCTTCTCTATCCCAGGAGGCAAGTTGGCAAGTTTGTTACGATAAACGTACAGATGTGTCAATTTCTGCAAGGAGCCGATCGCCTGTGGCAAACTTTTCAGCATGTTGCCGTCAGCGTCCAAACGGTAAAGTTTCTGCAGACGGCCGATTGCTTCCGGGATGCTGCTTAGTTTGTTGTTGGACACATCTAGAAACTCCAGGTCAGTGATATCAAACACCTCCTCCGGGATGGACGTCAGATCCTGGTTACTCAGGTCAAGTTTCAGGCGACCGTTGACGGTCTGAGGCTGGAGGTTCAGGCCTGCCGCCATGTTGGATTATTACTGCATAATGTACATAGAAACTAGATATGATTTCCTCAAACGTGCATATGGCTGATGTGCAAGAAAGGGGCACGCAAACACATAAAATGTAGACACAAACACACACACACACACACACACATCCACACAAACATAGACATAAGATATCGGACCGGAGTTTCTTTTACGATTTCGGAGGTTGGCGGGCAGCCTCAGGCCGAAGGGCTACAGTTCCGCTAGTAAACGTAGGACGCGAAACTTAATCAATATGGCGGAAAGCCGTTTACTGCCTCTTTCCGACAAACCTATTGGTACCGTCTGTTGCCTCTTTATTTTGGTTAGAATATGTAGTAAAATTTTAATTTTGGACCCGAAAACTATAACTTTTTAACGCTTTTTTGATCGAATTTTGATCGAATTTTCCCAAGATAACGGCCTACGTGGTAGAGAAGCTCAATTCTTCATGTTTGTGTAAAATGAAAATAAAAAAATTCCATGTGATAACTTTTTTGCAATCTCCGATGACGTCATTTCTTCGAAATCGCATGAAAAACGCCGCTATTTGGGTCATCAGGCGAAAAAACCAAATCACCGTTGCAGCGGACTAATACAAAAATGGTTTCGCTGGCCGACCAACTACTCCTCGCACAAAAACAATACAACCCACGGGCTTTTCAGAAAATACGACAAATCTATGCTCAGCTATAACGATCACCAAACAATAGGGAGCAAAAGTTAGGTAGACAACAGCGCACTTCCGGCCTATTACACCACCCTTCCGCCAACTCCGGTCAGATTTGAACTCTGACCCGGAACCATAAACACACACAGACGCACGCACACACCAACTCATATACACAAACACGCAGGCACACACAAACTTGTGATAATGATGAGATGCATCGTATTGTATATTTGTTACTGTACAGTAGAAACCTCAATAATGGCCCCTGTTTACAGTCACGATGCAAAACATGTAAGTATATACATGTAACTTGACTAATTAGTTAGTATTGCTATTTATGACAGCAAACTGTGGGACTGACTGGTTCATTTTTAGCTGTTATAAGTCTACAATTGTTGGTCCGCTTTGTCATATTGCAATTTTCATGTAATGACAACTAAATTGTACTTTCACAAATATAACGCCGTTCTCTTCACCTTTCGTCGGGTACTTGACCTTTAAACGCCCCAGGAGGCGGCCTCAGGCCAGCCAGCATGCGCAAACTTTGTTTACCAAACTTTATTCACTGACTACACAGTTATGTAACCATAGAGAGAACGTTATTCCCCTACTTGACCTTTGAACTCCAGTGGGAGGTGGCACCAGGTACAATGTACAAACATACCTGCGCTGCCAATACATTTCAATAGTTGCAAGTTGGGGCGACTAGGTATTTCTGACTTGTTTTGCAAATCTCACAGGTTAGTAATGACGATCTACTCTGCAGTTTTACTGACCAATGTGTGCTTGTCATCATCGTTACACCAGAAGAATTCAAACTTTGAATCAGCTAAGCCTTATGAGTAATGGCTCGACACCTGTTTTATGCGATTTAAAAACCAAACATATTTACGTAGGTTAGACTGGGTCGCAGGCTAACCGACATGCTCACTCCGCCATCTTTATTTACTGACAACACAAGTATGTAGCCGTAGAACGTTATTCCTCTACTTGACCTTTGAACTCCAGTGGGAGGTGGCGCCAGGTACAATGTACAAACATACCTGCGCTGCCAATACATTTTAACCGATCTAAGTTGGGGTTTTAGACCGGGAATTTCTCACTTTCTTTTGCGAATTTGACAGTTCAGTAATGACGATCTACCCTGTTGTTTTACTGCCCAATGTTTTATACTTGTCATCATCGTTACACCAGCAGAATTCAAAATTTGAACATCAGCTAAGCCTTATGGGTAATGGCTCCACATCTGTTTTATGCGATTTAAGAACTAAACATATTTACAAAGGTTAGACTCTGTCGCAGGCTAACCGACATGCGAACTCTGCAAACTTTATTTACTGACAACACAAGTATGTGTAGCCGTAGAGAGAACGTTATTCCCCTACTTGACCTTTGAACTCCAGTGGGAGGTGGCGCCAGGTACAATGTACAAACATACCTGCGCTGCCGAAAGGTGTAAACATGGTCAACTTGGGGGTTTAGAGACCTGAATTTTATAATTTCTTAATACCGTAGGTTACTTATGAGAAGTTGTGCAATTGATAACAATCTACCCATTTAAAGACCTATTGCTGTCATGCTATAGCTTTTAATGATCAGTGTATTGATTAGATGAAAGAGATGTGATGCCAAAACTGATACAGTAGTGACCCCGACACTAGCCTCGAGATCCGCAGGCACGTTGCACACATCGTGACCACGGAGCAACCGCGTGACTTTACTATCTGGTTAAAAATTATCCGTTCACTGCATCAAAATATCAAACAAATGATAAGTTCCAAAATAATGGTTGGTCTAATTCTAGTTTGATATGACGCGTCTGTAATGGTTAAAATGGAAGGGTTCACCTTTGTCGGGGAAGGGTCTATTAATTTTTTCTAGGGAATTCTAAAAAAAAAAGAACTGATTAATTGTGGAGAAAAGTTCCATCCTGTGTGTTTACTGCCCTGTTTGTGGTTGTCATTATAATTACATCAATGAAAGGTAACTAGATTTATACCCACTTGGGCCAAATTGCGAGTACAAATAACAAAGATCCGCGAAATATGGCATGGACGCATTCAAACGACATCAATATGTGTAGACCCTTATTTTTAAGCCCAAGTATTTTCAATACGCTATTTGAAAGAAATAGGGTGAAAACTTTCTGTTCGAGACACACACTGGGTCTATAAGGTAAATAGATATAAAATTGAACATAACAAGGTCCCGATTACTTACAGTTTTACTCTTTGAGAAGCATTTTGCCGCCAAAGTGTTGCAGTGTTACTCTTGGAGTGTTCTTGTAAAGTTTGAATGTACAGGCGGTTTGTCGTCGCACTTCTCTCTCAACCAACTGGGCGTACTTTTGTGCTCACGTAGATATCGTTAGACTGCGCATGCGCCTCGATAAAAAGTTAACCTTCTCTCATATGTCACGTGAGGTACGGAAGTGTGGCAAAGTGCCTTCCATTATTTTGCGTGATGATTTCATAAACTTTCCGTGAAAATATCAAACCTCGACCGAAATGGTTGACAGACAATTATTGCAGTGATCACTTGGTTTTTCTTTTGCGAACTGTTAAGGCATACAAATCCATGGCGAGTAGAGATATTATGAAGTTACACCGGTGTGCCTACGTGTCCTTGTGAACCCGGGAGAGTGTTTACCAGGTACGGTGTTGACCTAACGAACGTGTAAGGTGATCAGGTGAGGGACAGTCCATTTGATGTTTTTGCGAATTGGGAGTGGGTGGGGGGGGGGTGTGTGTAGCATTTGTGAATCTTTGCAGCAGAAAGATATGATATTAATACCTCACGGACATATTACTATTTACCTGACAATACTAATAAAAAAGGGCCAAAAATATACGACGGCAATACACTTAGAAGGGGCATCTCTATGGAAGTACCAACAAACTTGCTGCTGACTTCAGAAACATGTGAGATGATAACTTAAGGGACGGGTCATTTATGCTATTTTGATGGAGGGATGCAGTTTTCAAGATTTGGGCGTAATTTGCAACAAGAGAGACGCACCGTTGGAAATATCAGTGGTTGATTAGTAATAGTTACTATGGTGATAGTTGACACGTTTGTAGGAGAGTTGACACGTTTGATCTCTATGGTTGTATCAACACGTTTTGTTCCAATCGTTAAAAAGCTGACATGCCTCTTGTTTAGAGAGACCCTAAAACCCCTGAGAGGGGCGGTACCCGGTACAGTGTGGACTTTACGATAAGGCGCAGAACGTTTTACAGCAGGGGGCTGGTGGTGCTGTGACATTTATTGATTTTTGTTTTATTAAGAGGCGCCTGCCTAAATAAATTTTACGTTGCTACTTGTGAGGATTTACGAATGACTGGTTTATTGACTATGTACTTACTTGGCAAAGTCAACAGTCACAAGTATGATGCATGTGTATGTAGGCTAGTTTTGGATGCTCATCCATGCATATTAGACAGTCTTAACGGTGAATTACGTATTGTACTGCCTCAGCGGTGTTTTGTGGCTATCCGCTAGTTAGCCAACGCCTTACACAGCCACACACAGTGTAATAATTGCCTTATGATTGGAGTTATCTTTCTTTCGTGCCTCCGTCTCCATATACTGACCTTGTGCACTCCGTAATAGTGTTTACCAAGCACGGTGTTGATTCAGATATATGTCTGGAGATGTAGGGACCTTGAAGGTGAAAGGTTAAAAACGGCTCACTTTAGTTTTGTGGGGGAGGGGGTAATCAAGCAACATTTCAATTTTTCGCTACGAGCTAGTTAGTTAAATAATAGCTTGTTATCAGACAAAAAAACCATTTGGGGTTATGATTCTTTAATGAATGACACTGTACCAAATGGTACCCAAGTGGTTAGTAAAGTAGTGGATTGGTTCACCGTCGTGCTTATACTGACCCTGTGAACTCCACAATGGTTTGTTTGTTTGTTTGAACCTTTATTTATTCATGAGAAGCTCAAATCAGCCAGCAGGCCGCTTTTCATTGAGGTCATGAGGGAGGTCAGGGTCATATAAAATATAATACAGATACAGATTACATTGAGTACTATTAGATTCATCAACATATATCACTACACATACATGGTACAAACATATAGTGGTGCATATGGCTCAGTGTTCATAGTCCGTGTCCGTTCGTTTTGGTCAATTACTTTTACTTCAGGAGTCTCTTAAAGCTGGTCAGATTTAGAGCCGTACGTGTGTCTGGTGGTAGGTTGTTCCAGACATTGGGTGTTTACCAGGTACGATGTTGACTCGGGTAAATATTGAGGAGACCGTACGGCCGTACGTGAGGTTAACGTCTCAAGCTTGTTGGAGGCATGTAATTTCGCAACATTTTAACATTTTTTGCTACAAATGGAATACTAGTTATTTCTAAGAAATGTTAACTTTTTTTATTGCTTTTAATGAATGGCAGTATGAACAAAAAGACCATATTAGTTAGTAAAGTAGTGTATTAGTTCACCCTTCGTGCCCATACAACTGCGCTTCTTGTCAGCCATATCTCAACCGTTAGTTAGTTTGTCAGCCATATAGCTTTACGTCCTTTACAGCCAGAAAAATCAATAAATACCTTCTAAGTATAATCACCATATGCCCACAGTGACCTGTGAACTCCACAACGGTGTTTACCAGGTACGGTGTTGACTCAGGTAAATATTGAGAAGACCTTACGGCCGTACGTGAGGTTAACATGTCAGATAAGCGGTTCATTTCATGTCTCGGGGGATGTCTGTGTAGCCTTGTATCTCAAAAAATATGTTTTTATAGCGTCAGGTCCTTTATGAGGAGTTTATTCTTAGAGGCTAGGTCCCAGCCCTGTACTGAAGGCGTATCTCCGTGAGGAAATTGCATAGGGGAAGGACTACTGACTCTACCTGAACTTTGACCGTTTGTGACAAACAGATTCTGGTAACTTATTCTGCTGATTTCTAGTCTCGTTACCAGGCTCTACTAGGCAGGATTTGGGGGGACTCAATAAAGTACTTTCATGTTTCCCATGGCACATCAGTTTTATATGTACTCGTTTTCTTGCTGGTCGAGTTCGTAGAATACAATGTACTATAAAAAAAACCGCCAACAATCAAACCAAGCATGCCATCAAAAAAGTCAAGTAAAGCAGTATAGGTAAAGGGAGTAAAGGCTGTGAGTGGATCCAATGTATTAGAGCTGGTCTAACTTATCTTGTACAACATTGGTGTGTTACGACTTGCGGCGGTTTACTGGTTATAGTATATGGTGTGGAGAACAATGACGGCCCACCTTAAAGGACTCCTATATACTGGGTGGATAGATAGGTAGATACAGAGTGTACCTGTTTAAAGATTATGCATCATACATCAGGGTTACATATGATACTTTGTCATGAAACTCTAACTCATAAAACAGTCACCAGCCGTCATTTTTACCCAATTTTATTTACCACGTCACACGATTAACATGCAAAATAAGCAGAATGAAGAATGTAGACAGTTACCAAATACTAAATCATTTTAAGCGCCATTAGATTATTAATTACTTTTATGTATACATTATATTATTAATGTGTTACTTTCAACCAACACCAAAATCATTCAGTTAAGTTCTATATAACACTTCAGTGTTTATCCTTGGTAATACTAAATCGATAATAGAATTCTTAACTGGTTTATGTATTTCAGTACATCATGTAGATTCCGAAAAATCAACTTAAAATTCACTTTTCGTTTACTGAATGAGTTGAAATCAACTAATGTAATGTAATTACTGCAGAAAACTAACCATAAGTAATTCAACACTATAATCTGACCTATTTTGGTACTCATAAAGTAAAACAAAACATCCGGATATTCATAACAGATGCAGCCTTATGACAGCGTGAATATCAAGTACAAATAATTATGTTAATCAACTGGTCAGAGGATTAAAACTCAAGCGTTGTACACGACTGATTTGCTATTTTGGGGTGACCACCAATTATATATTGTTCTTAAAATGACAATTATATTATTGTGATTATTTACATATGACAGCGTATCGTGAAGGGCAGGTTTATTATTTTGAAAGCTTTTAGCTAAATCAATTTTTGAAAATTCTATTCTATGTAGGTTACACAACTAGATAAATGAAACTCAAGCAAGAATATTACATATCAACTTATCGAACTATCCTAACATTTCTACCTTATTTTATCATCAGTCTGGAAGTTTGCACACTAAGTACATTTTTCACAGATCTACGTGTATTTTACAAACAATTGGGCCATAACATGCTATAACATGCGTCTACGACTACAACCTAATATTATACCAATCAATATGATACTTTTTAAAAAGCTGCTAGTAATTATAGCATTGCTACCTTAACGTAGAAATCAGTCCTTTCACAATGGTGAATGTTTTTTACAGATCTACAGATGTGCGCACCTTTGATGACAAAATGCCATTATTGACAAAGCGCTCTGTCAAACTATAGAAATAGCCCGTCAGTCTAGAGACAGTCTAGAGATTACACGCTATGATTACACCATTGATAATGAAACTTCACGAAAAGTGGACATCCTGATGTTGATGACACAGTTGCTTCGGTAGCTTATTTAGCCTTCGGCCTCTTCACAAAAGAATCCACCATCCTCACCAACTCCTCAAACAGCGCCCCCTTCCACGGGTCCTCGTCCTGCCCTTTGGCCATGTTGATGAAGAGGAGCTGCGCGAAGGGGATGGACATGGGGCCGGGCGGCGGCCATGTTGTCTTCTCCAGCATCACGGGGATGATGGGTGTCTTCAAGGTGTGCGCAAGCGCAACTTCGTTCCTGCAGTTTGCAGACTCGGCGTAAGGGGGTGTCACGCAGCTGACAACGACCTGAATGTGAGATATGCAATAATATCAGGCCCAAATCACATTGTTTCGTACTCTACATGGGCGTCAGACTACAAACTAAATATTGCTGTTATTATATTACTGAATATCAAGCTGGTGTGTTACGCCGAAGGGTAGACATACTAAGGCATACCATATACCCACTCACTCGCATACTCAGTCATACTCACACTCACTTAGAGACTTATTCATCACTCACTCACTCACTCACTCACTCACTCACTCACTCACTCACTCATTCACTCACTCACACCCGTACTCTTACCTAATCCTCTACGTTAAAGTCTCGCAATCATCCGAATACCTTGGCTTGACCTTGGTTTATATCATTGAATCTTCATTTGTTGTTTTTTGCTTCAGTGCTTTGCTTACTTGTGTTATTTTGTTATCTTGTTTTTCTAATCTTGTATTTATTTACTCATGTATTTGTATTCTTTTGCGGTGGCGGCATGAACCAGTGGTGGACCAGTGATGGGTACAGTGACTGGTTCGAGGTAGCAACGGGGGTACGTCAAGGATGTGTGTTATCACCCATCCTCTTTGCCCTCGCCATTGACTGGGTCCTATCCAAGGCAACAGACAGAAAGGGTATACAGTGGGTACAAGAACAGAAACTGTCGGATCTGGATTTTGCAGATGACATCGCCGCCCTAGCAGAAACCACCCAAGAGCTCCAGCCGTTAGTAAGCGACATAGGTTCCTCAGCAGCTAGTATTGGCCTTAAGATCAGTACGAAAAAGACCAAGAACATGTTGTCAGGACCCCACCCACCAGCAACAGCTGTATTCATCGATCAGGATGAAGTAGAAGTGGTTGAGAATTTCACTTACCTTGGAAGTTCCATTAACAACAACGGGGAGATAGATAAGGAACTGGACTGTAGGATTGGAAAGGCTTCAGCAGCATTTAACCAACTGGGAAAGATCTGGAGGTGCAAGAAACTCTCTCTTAAGTTAAAACTACGCTTTTACAACAGCAACGTCCTGTCTACACTCCTCTACGGCTCTGAATCATGGAATTTGAAAACCAGCCATGAGAATAAGCTTGACGCCTTCGACAGCAAGTGCGTGAGGAAGATCTTGGGTATTAAATGGAGTGACTTTGTCTCAAACAAAGACATAAGAGCACAAACAAGACAACAACCAGTGTCCTCCATCATATGCAAACGACGGTTGAGCTGGCTAGGACATGTGGTCCGACTCCCACCCGAGAGATTTGCTCACCAAGTTCTCCAGTGGAAACCTCAAGGTCGGAGAAGGAGGGGCCGTCCTAAGATGAACTGGCAGCAGACAGTTGACAGAGATCTCCTGCCAGCAGGCAAGAGATGGAAAGATGTGTGGAGACTGGCTGCAGACAGGGCGTGCTGGAATACTCTAACTGCCTCATGCGTCGCACGACGTGGGAGCTACTAAGTCTAAGTAAGTAAGTCATGAACATAAGTCACCAACGCGACTTGAATGTGCCGTCAACATGTCTTGTAAATATATGTTGCAATAATTAAAAAAAGAATACCTTTGCCCCCCTGATGCCCTTGTCCATCATCTCGTACAGACTGTCCCCTCCCCCCATCTGCTTGATGTCCATCCAGCAGCTGTAGCCTCGCTCCTGCAGGCGATCGTGCAGCAGCAGCACTTTGTCCTGGAGGTCCCACTGGTACGACAGGAAAACCGAATTTTGCTGCAATGAGACAAGGTATGTTAACTGTAATGGTTTCATGATTCTGTAGATTCGATGCCTTTGGGAATAGTCTCCATTGACGCCCTTGCGTGCTACTCGCATTTGGCCAATCAGGGCGAGTTAATTCCCAAGGAGTGTCTCCTTGGCCTCTTGGCCGGCCCTCTTTTGAGTCTTGAATTGCAATCTGGCAATTTTATCCCTGTTTTACCAAATTCATATTTCTAGGAAGATAATAAGTCTGTTACAGACTAATACAGGTACAGAAATTCAGGTCCAGGTACGGTCAAGGTGCAAAGGATCAGGTCCCAGTCTTGACCTGAACCTGGACCTGATTCACTATGTGAAAATTTGTGAATGGACGATACTCAAAACAATGGTCCTTTTCGCTACAAAGACATCTGTTATGTGGAGTATTCGACTCCCACTGGCGTTTTAAAATCCTTCAAGGCAAACTGCCTCCGTACGATTGACCGAACATTTGGTAAAAATGACTATAAGACTCTACTCTGCTTCGCCTTGTTATTTTCTTCGACCGGTAAGCCCCAAAACGCGTGATCATATAATCTGTTCATTTTCCAATAGGTCCAACATCCGGTCTACCGATTTTTTTCAGGTACGGTTTTTCCGGACCGGTCCAATGAGAAAAACCGGTTTTATGAAGGAGATCAAATCAAATCATTTTGAATTATGTCAAATTTCGATATCAATGTCCCTACTTTGAGTGATAACAGCGGGTATTGTAATGTCTATGACATAATTCGAGCAATACAGTGATAGGTAACTACAAGTAGACCTTATGAAGATTTTGAGATACTTACTTCGGTTTTTGCCACGTCCGACCGGACCATCGGTTCAACCCGAGCAGTGAGTGCCGAGGTCCTAGAATCGCCCTTCTTAATCGCCACTGCACCTTCAGGCTGGAAGCAAAATGTTGACAAGTTAACAGGATGTTAATGCGACTGATTTAATGAGCTCCTGTTGTTTAAGTCACAGTTCAATTCAAATCTCTTTACTTTGCACAACAATTATATCAGTGAAAATGTATGGCAATGTATAAATAGCAAAAGGTACAGTCTAATACTACACATACAAAGGAGGCAACGTTTTGTCGAGGGGAGGGTGTGTGTGTTAGCGACAAATCCCAAGTGCCAGGAAATTCCATACGTAGAATGTTGCGGGTGGGATTGTATATTCTCCCATACATAGCCACTCCAACTCTCCGTTTAAACATCAACATCGTCGCAACATGTATACGTAGAAAAACCTGCTTTCCAACGAGATCTCTTAAAAGTTTAGAGTCACTGACGAAAAGTAGTGGATTTTGTCTGAAACGTCTGACCGTTTCCAAAATCATATCCAGTTGCTTGAGTAATTGCTATTTGGCGTATCTTATCATCTGGATGTCTAACCTTCATCGATAAAACTTCATCATGTATTTCAATTTGGCTAGTCTAAAGATTACAACTCAAAGCAATGTTCGCATGAAAAAGTATCTACTACCTGTGTTTTCTTGACGTTATCATCCTGTTTCTGTGGTGGTTCTGTCAATGTTAGGCGGCCCAACCTCCTTTTGACGTCTTCCGTTTCTGCAGGGAAAATATTCCTTTCTGTAGACCATCAGCATGAAAAGTACAACAACGATCATCACTATCAGCAGCCCAAGGCCCATCAAACCATTAGTTTTCACCAAATTCACAATATCTATGAGACGCTTGCAAACAGCGACAAGCATTGAAGTAAAACATTTAAAGTTGCAACAAAGACTTCTTAAAATACTTTACTAGTATCGACACTAGTAATAGTTAAAAGGAAAAGGCAAGCAAATAAGCTCAAGTGTAATGTGTAACGAATCTTCATTGATGGAAGCAAGCCAAATCTGAATCCATCTTTGTGTGTCAGATAATGTGCACATCTAAACACTATCATAAAGACAACGAAACGACACTGACCTTTCTCCGCCTCCTGTTTCAGGAGGTCCAACACGAAAAATAAGGGAAGGCGTGTTAGACATGTAAAATGGTATCGCTGTGGTGACTGCTATGATTGGCAATATTAACCAATCTTTACCATATACGTTGATATAAACAAGGAACGCTGACTTATACCCTAAAAGCTTTCAGTATTCAAGACCAGTATGCATGTAAAAAAAACATTTTAGTTGAAAATTAGAAGCACACAGCTTACATATAGATAGTAACCTATCGATCAGAGCAAAGGAGGAAGTTCTTTAAACACACTTGGAATAGAATCGCTACAATGTTGCCGATGATGACAACAGGAAGTAGTGAATTTTTCACGTTTGAATAGATAAGATGAGACTATGGCTCATTGGTAATAATTGACGGCACAAAAACTGATCTGACCACATTCGTCCTGATGATCTGGTCTGCCAGCTGGTGCAGATCCAGGTCCCTCAGACACCGCTCCAGTACAGCCAGGCTGGCAGCAGGACCGGATCGCTCTCGCCATCTTACCAGCGTTTCGTACATCGGCTCGTCTGGACTTTCGGACTTAAGAAAAATTTTATGCCAGTTAATGTGAAAGATGGCACCGAAGAATATTGAGTGAGTGAGTGAATGAGTGAATGAATGACTGGCAATTTAGATAAATAGGCACGACAAGATATGACAATGATTTATATGCTGAAGATACCTCGATGTCTCTTATCTCTTGTCTGCTGAAGCCTAACTGCCTGGCGATGGGTCGCCACTGGCTCTGTCCGACTTTAAGAGACAGGCGGTTGAAGGCTTGGCAAAGTTCTTCATCTGTTGGCATAAGAAGCCGTTTTTATGTAGTGTGCGTAAAGGGAGTTTGCGAAAAACTACTGCAAATGGTAGAATAGTTTTAATACAGCTTTACAACTCCATATTTATTCTCGTCGCCTTTGTATTCAACAAAATAGATATTATGTATAGTTGATGTTTTTGCACTTTTTACTGCCAAATTGGTAAAGTTACTTATTTTTCTACCCAAACTGTGCAAAGAAAGGGGTTTTCACATTCACTTTAGATATGAAAGCTATGCTTTGTCGCGTTTGTAGTAATTATCATTATAATAACAGTTGAGATTACCTTGTGCTGTATCATCTTCAGTCAGTTTTAATGTGACCGGTACCGGCTGTTTCTGTGTCACACCAGCGGGTGTCTGTGTCGCATCTGTCTCTGCTGTCTGGGGTTGCAGAGGTGCTGCACCTTCCGACATAGTGAATGATAAATGTATAGTTATTGAATACGTACCAGTAATGATTTTGTCCATAAAGCAGATGTTGATCTTAAGATATGTATAAAAACATTTTATAACTACTAATCACCATTGCAGATGGTCTCGACAATGTGTTACTATATTAAGTACGGGTCTCAATGGAATAATTGCCAGAGATCAAAGTCGATTTGTAGCTCAAAGTAAATAGAAAATGAAGTTTCTAAGGCTATAGGTTAACAAACTAGTATCAACAAGAGTTCGGAGACCTCATACCTCCATAAAATATTCTGATTATGCAAATAACTTTCACATTTGCATAATTTATGCTTGCTTATGTACACCTTTCACTAACGTACAAAGGTCGCAGTGTTGACAGCCCAATCATTTACTAAACGTACTAAGAAGAATTAGGACACTTTCAAATTGATTATGCAAATTATGGAATTATTTGCATAATTAGTATCTGCATAACTTTCGCCTGCCACAAACTACATAATTGGAAGATTTTGACAAAAATGCTCCTGCAGTTCCAGAGCAAGCTGTTAGGGAGCCCAAACATACACCACTTCTTCCTTACATCAAAAGCTATCTGTCACCAAGAAATCAAGACCATAGCATGTCCAGGTAAAAAGATACAAAAAAATTGAAGTTCTGCTGCAGTACCAAGGTCACATGCCAGGGGGCCCAAAATTGATCTTGACCTTCGTCTTCCCAGCCCCTACTCACATACCAAATATGATCGTAGTCCATCAAGAGATTCTCAAGTTATGATGTCCACAAATATCCGGAAACACACACACACACACACACACACACACACACACACACACACACACACACACACACACACACACACAGGCACACTCAAAACTATACCTCCATTTTTCATGGAGGTAAAAACACATTGCAGAAGTAACATTGTACGAAATGACCTGGAATCCTAGTTAACACGTATAGGCATTCCTCTGTATTTTTGGCGAATACTTTATGCCCTAATCATTACATTTCATCTACCTAAAAAGTTTGATCTTTCGATATGTATAAGAATGTCTAATCACCTTTGCTGATGTCCATTCTCTCCACAGTCTGGTCCTTTTGTTGGCTGACTTGTTGCTTCATCCGGGCACTTTTCTCCCTTCTCTCCTGGAACTTCCTCTCCAGTTCGGTCTCTGCAGCGGTCTCCATGATGCCAGGTTTACGTGATGCTGCTTATGATACAACGATTTACGTCTTGGTTACATCCTTAACATGTCCTTTGTTTATGAATTAGATCCTTTTTCATGAAAAGTAGACACTAGCCTTTGTGTATGCACTGAAATAGAAATTTACACCGAGAAAACACGTTTAGAAATGACCATGTTTTACATCGTACCATTTCTCCATTTGTTTTGCTTTGTTTCGTGTAACGGTTCTTGAAACAGACGATACAAAGATAACGAGACAAGACACAATCAAAGACTAATTAAGAAAAAACTTTCATCTCTTGCCATTAAAGAGGGTAACAAATGTCAATTATTACTTTAATGTTTAATTCAAGGGGTTTCTGTATTGATTAATTTATTATTAAAAATTGCCTTTGATACCTGTTTGTAAGCAAGTATCAACACAACAAAATATGAGATGTTATCGCTTTACGAAAGATCTAAACATTAACAGAGCCTGTTGAATATGCTGTTAAGTAACTTTATCTACCGACCTTTAACGGATGAGACTTGTACATCTTGGACTTCCTTAGTTTCTTTGCCTGCTGACAAGCCCTTCTTCTCCTCCTGCCCAGCTCGTTTGGTTCCTGTAGCAAACAAATTTACATAACAAATAAACAACATATAACAGTGATATAATTAAAAGAATATGTGACATAATTCCGAAAATTCCAACTACATAAAAATAAGGCAAAAGGTTATCAGAGTCATCTTCTTAGCAACAACGTACATTAAAGATAAACGCTGTAGACATTCTTAAATAAAAGTATCAGATATAGCAAAAACTTTGTGTAGATTTCAAATAGAATACTTCAGCAACCATTCTCGCCCCGCCCTAATTGTTTGGATACAGTAGTAACCAAAAATTTTCTTGTATCAAGATATAACCAAACATGCCTCACCTTTCTCAGCCTCCTGTTTCAGGAAGGCCATGATGGCGGCGGTCCCTTGTTCACACACGTCCTGTGGAGGGTATGTCAGGGGGTTTCCAGAAACATCCAAGTCCTTCAGCTTGTCTGCTCGGTGAAGGGCGGTTGGGAGCCTGGTGATGTTGTTGTTACTTATGAACAGTTTCTCCATGGCAGGTAGGTCACACAGGACTTCTGGGAACGTGTCGAACTTGTTTTTATCGAGGTGGACCTCCCGTAGGTTGTGCAGGTGACTCATGGTGCTCGGCAGGGTTCTGAGGAGGTTACTTGACAATGACAAGAACCACAGGTGTTGTAAGTTTCCCACTTCATCTGGGAGCATGTCAAACTTGCAGCCACCCGCATGCAGTTTCTCCAGTGTCTTCAGCTGCAGCACCTGTCCGGGGAACTGACAGCCGGAGACATAAAGAGTCTTCAGCCTGGTGAGTCGTCTGACACCATCGGGGAGGTGTCTGATGGGGTTGTCACTAATAATTAGAACCTCAAGGTTTGTCAGATAACAAACCACTGGTGGTATCTCTGTCAGCTGATTACCGTGAACGTGCAGTTCTCTCAGTTTCTGCAGCCTTTCCACACCAGGAGGGAAAGTTGAGAGTTTATTATTATTGACATAAACAACCTCCAGGTTAGGCAGCGAGCAAACACCTGAGGGTACCTCCGTCAGCTGATTATCATAAATGTACAGTTCTCTCAGTTTCTTCAGCTTTTCCACACCAGGAGGGAAGGTGGAGAGTTTATTATTACCGACATTAAACACCTCAAGGTTAGGGAGCGAGCACACACCTGAGGGTACACCCGTCAGCTGATTATCATGAATGTACAGTTGTCTCAGTTTCTGCAGCTTTTCCACTCCAGGAGGGAAGGTGGAGAGCTTATTGTTATAGACACATAACACCTCAAGGTTAGGGAGCGAGCAGACGCCTGGAGGTACCTCCGTCAGCTGATTATCATAAATGTACAGTTCTCTCAGTTTCTGCAGCTTTTCCACACCAGGAGGGAAGGTGGAGAGCTTATTGTTATAGACACGTAACACCTCAAGGTTAGGGAGCGAGCACACCCCTGAGGGTACCTCCGTCAGCTGATTACCATCAATGTTCAGTTCTCTCAGTTTCTGCAGCTTCTCCACCCCAGGAGGGAAGGTGGAGAGATTATTGTAATCGACACGTAACACCTCAAGGTTAGGGAGCGAGCAGACGCCTGGAGGTACCTCCGTCAGCTGATTATCATAAATGTACAGTTCTCTCAGTTTCTGCAGCTTTTCCACACCAGGAGGGAAGGTGGAGAGCTTATTGTTATAGACACTTAACACCTCAAGGTTAGGGAGCGAGCAGACGCCTGGAGGTACCTCCGTCAGCTGATTACCATAAATGTACAGTTGTCTCAGTTTCTGCAGCTTTTCCACACCAGGAGGGAAGGTGGAGAGCTTATTGTTATAGACACTTAACTCCTCAAGGTTAGGGAGCGAGCACACCCCTGAGGGCACCTCCGTCAGCTGATTACCATTAATGTGCAGTTGTCTCAGTTTCTGCAGCTTTTCCACACCAGGAGGGAAGGTGGAGAGCTTACTATTACTGACATCTAACACCTCAAGGTTAGGGAGCGAGCAGACCCCTCGTGGAACCTCTGCCAGCTGATTACCATAAATGCCCAGTACTCTCAGTTTCTGCAGCTTTTCCACACCAGGAGGGAAGGTGGAGAGTTTATTGTTACCGACACTTAACATCTCAAGGTTAGGGAGCGAGAAAACACCTGAGGGTACCTCCGTCAGCTGATTATCATCAATGCCCAGTACTCTCAGTTTCTGCAGCTTTTCCACACCAGGAGGGAAGGTGGAGAGCTTGTTGTTGCTGACATCTAACACCTCCAGGTTAGGGAGCAAAAAGACGCCCGGCGGAACCTCCGTCAGCCGATTATCACCAATGGACAGTAATGTCAATTTCTGTAGCTTTTCTATGCCAGGAGGCAAGTTGGCAAGTTTGTTACTATAAACGTACAGATGTGTCAATTTCTGCAAGGAACCGATCGCCTGTGGCAAACGTGTCAGCATGTTGCCGTGAGCGTCCAAACGGGAAAGTTTCTGCAGACGGCCGATTGCTTCCGGGATGCTTGTTAGTCTATTGTTGGACACACCTAGAAACTCCAGGTCAGTGATATCAAACACCTCCTCCGGGATGGACGTCAGACCCTGGTTACTCAGGTCAAGGGTTAGGAGACCATCGACGGTCTGAGGCTGGAGGTTCAGACCTGCCGCCATGTTGGATATTTCCTGTATAAGGTACAAAGACTATGTAGATACATAATACCCCAAACGCGCATATGGCTGATATGCAAGCATGAAAGACGCACACACACACACACACACACACACACAAATGAAATCCCCATAGGCGAAAAACTGTGTTCTGCTACCTTATTAACAGCATACCTGATAGGTCACAGGGAACCGACATGCTCACACCACAATCTACATTTACTGACAACACAATTATGTAGCCACAGAGATAACTTTATTCCCCTACTTGACCTTTGAACTCCAGTGGGAGGTGGCACCAGGTACAATGTACAAACATACCTGCGCTGCCAATACATTTCAACCGATCCAACTTGGGGTTTTAGACCGGGAATTTCTCACTTTTTTTTCAAATTTCACAGGTTAGTAATGACGACCAATCCAGAAATTAGTAATAAGAAGCTACGCAAGTGATAAGAGCATAACGATATGAAGGCTCAAAATGATTAATGGTTTCAACCGTTCCAAATTGGGGTTTTAGACTGGGAATTTCTCCCTTTTTAATACAAAATTCTCAGGTTATTAATAATTTATCTTGTAGTTTTACTGCCCAATGTATGCTTGTCATCATCATTACACCGGAAGAGTCCAAACTTTGATGAATCAGCTAAGTCTTATGGGTAATGGCTCGACATCTGTTTTATGCGATTTAAGAACTAAACATATTCACCTAGGTTAGAGGTCACAGGCTACCCGACATGTTCACTCCGCCATCTTTACTGACAACACAAATATGTAGCAATAGAACATTATTCCCCTACTTGAACTTTGAACTCCAGTGGGAGGTGGCGCCAGGTACAATGTACAAACATACCTGCGCTGCCAAAAAATGTAAACATGTCCAACTTGGGGTTTTAGACGTGAATTTTCTCATTTTTCAAATCCACAACTTAGTAATAAGAAGCTATGTAATTGATAAGAGCATAACGATATGAAGGCTCAAAATGATTAATCTATAGTTTGTAATCGATAATTGGTGATCATATGACAGATGTGATCCTAACACTGATACAGTAGTAACCCCCACACTAGCCTCGAGATCCGCAGGCACGTTGCACACACCGTGACTATGGAGAAACCGCGTGACTTTGCTGTTGCTACTTGGTTGAGTAAAAATTTAATTAGTTCACTGCGTCAGAACATCAAAGAAAGTTGAAAACGTTACGCCATCATGATTTGATTCTCGTTTGATATGACAAAATTTAAAGCATGAAAGACCTTAGCTTTTGTTGCTGAAGGCTTTGCTTAACTTTGCAATGCACAAGCGAATTTTTATAAAAAGACAACGGAGAGGCAATCTAACATGTAGGCTTACTTGTATTCCTTCTTATTTATTATACCCAAATGTTTAGGGGTGAATTGTTGGAGTGAGGTCCCTGGTTATAAGTGGGTGGGTGCTCCAAACTAATTTAAGATTCCCCAACTGCGGGCTGATATCGATACAACGTCAACATCCTTACATGCTGGTTATTATATGCTGTGTGCTAGTTATTATCATTACAACATCCGTCATGCAGAAACGTATTTAAGCAATTATGAAAGTCATGTCCTTGTAGTTATGTCTCTCCAGGGACAAATAGGATGCTATAACAAGTGAGAACCTTACTATCAAGCTCAAATCATACAATTTGCTGGTTAAAAAGATAGAGTTCTCCATGTTTGCATTGGATACAGAGGCTCTTTAAACCGTCTCACACAGTGTCTGGTAAAAAGATAAACAAACCTACATCATAAGAAGTGCCCAATTACAGTGCTCATTCCTTGTGCATTTTGTTGGGACGATGTGAGGCACAGTTAGTCTTAATCTGTATTGTAATCTGGATTTTTACCGGCTCGCTCCCCTCAAAAATCCCAGCCAGTTCCAGCTCCGCGACCCAACGTCTGCTTGGAGAATACCGTGTCCCTAGGCCTACTTGAATTTTAAACGTCAGTGGGAGGTGGCCCCAGGTACAAAGTACAAAGATAACGGCCCTACCCTGCCAAAATGGCAAACACGTCACACTAGGGGTTTTAGACGTGACTTGTTCAACTTTGATGTTAGTTAATAATGACGAGCTTTTTGATAATACGTAACATCAGGATTTCAGGACTGAATGCGATAAAACTTAAATTTGTATTCCCAATGATGAGTGGCATTTTATGGCATGTTCGTTACAAACACTGATACTTGAATTCCCCCAATACTAGCCTCCGGCCACTCAGTCACGTTGCGTACAACGTGACTATTGAATAGTCACGTAACTTTTTTTCTATTTGTTAATATTAATCTCTTTCCTTTGTCAGGACAGATTTAGTGCAATATAGACAATCTGCTTTTGGTTGTCATTAAATCAGTCAAAGGCAATGCTGTGTCCACCTCTAACTTGCGCATTGGGTAAGTTGGTTTCCATGGTACCCATTGGCAAAAACACAAAACATGCATGTAGCATTATGATCTAAAATAAATCAATGGATAGGCATGGGGCCTTATTAATATCTATTCTGTGTTAAAGTGAAGAGTTTGCTATCGCACAGTTTTCAACGAGTCACACCAGGTTCATTTCTAAGGTGAATGACGCAACACTGCAGCATAACAAGGTAACGATTACTCACGGTTTTAACACTTGGGTGGTACGCATTAGGGTGAAACCTTCTTCTTGAATTGTTCTTTTCCGCTCAGTAGCCAGACACACTCTTTTCCCCACGTAGACGTGTTTGCCCTGCCCTAAAAGTAGAATTTCCCCTCATGTCACGTGAGGTATTACAGCATGGGTAGGCCTGTCCGCCTTTTGCGCAATGATTCAAGTTGACTTTATAACACCTGCTGGAGTGAAACATATGACCCTGTATGACCAGAAAAGTAGAAATACAACCATTGTAGTTTGATTCATGGATATTTCTTCTCTGAACCGATCAAAAACAAACATTTAGATGGATATCAGCTCACCTGTTGTGCTTACGTGTTACTGCTGACCTCTGAACCCTAGGAGGGTGTTTACTACGTACGGTGTGGACTTAACGAACGTGTGAGGTGATAAGGTGAAGGTTGGGCCATTGTGTATTTGATACAGGGGGCATATGCAGTAATTTTTGACAATTATGCAGTGCAAGGGATGAAGTATCGACATCTGGCAGGAAAACTGTAGTAGTTATTACAGAACCCACTAATCATTAAAGAAGTTGGACTTTTCATCAGCCACTGCCTCCAAAGAAGAAGTCAAACCTCCCAGTAAAGAATGTAGAACCATGTACATAGATAGCTGACGTGTGTGTATATAGAATAGACACTTGTTACTTTTTTACTGTCTGTATCATTGCAATTAGCCTACGGGCATGGATTTGCAAATAAATATGTTATTTGACAATCTACTACTTAGCACATTGAATTTTTAAGATCATTTTCTTTCATGTCTGTTATGTAGGTTGTAGTTTACCTTTGCACAGTCACTAGTTTCATGAGTTTTTTTTTTAAATTTTATTTATTAGAACCTCAAATACGACGATGATATGTTTAGAGGGACAATCCCTATAATTTGGCCCAAATGGTGCCTCATGTTCTTACACTGAGACAATGTGAACCCCGGAGAGTGTGGACTTTGACGAGCATGTGATGTGATCATGACAACACTTCACGTTTGATCGGAGGGGATAAACGTTTTTTGATTTTTTAACAAGAGAGATGCGGTATCTGTACCTGTCGGAAACGTACGTGATAATGCGGATAATAGTTTGTCTATATCTACCAGTTACTTGACAAAGAAGAACGGATTTAGTTTAGTAGGGGTAAAACATAGCAGTAAGACATATAAACAGAATTTTTCCAACTGTTATTCTTGTCAGTCCTTTGTCAGCGGTTAATCAAGCAGCTTTACGTCCTTTACAGCCACAAAAAAAATCCTAAATTAGAGACACCTGTTTTACCCAC
Organism: Branchiostoma floridae; assembly: GCF_000003815.2. Lineage (NCBI taxonomy): Eukaryota > Metazoa > Chordata > Leptocardii > Amphioxiformes > Branchiostomatidae > Branchiostoma > Branchiostoma floridae. Next base: position 64,634 of record NW_023365789.1, read on the forward strand.
GTGTTCGTACCCACCTTGTGGACTTGCCTATACTGACCCTGTGAACCCCACACCGGTGTTTACCAGGTGCGGTGTTGACTCAGGTAAATATTGAGAAGACCTTACGGCCGTACGTGAGGTTAACGTCTCAAGCTTGTTGAAGGCATGTAATTTCGCAACATTTCAACATTTTTTTTGCTACAAACGGAATACTAGTTAGTTCTAAGAAATGTTAACTTTTTTTATTGCATTAATGAATGGCACTATGAACAAAAATACCATATTAGATAGTAAAGTAGTGTATTAGTTCACCCATCGGCATCGTGCCCCTACAACTGCGCTTCTTGTCATCCATTTGTCAACGGTTAGTTTGTCAGCCATATAAAAACTATTTCCAAAGAATCGTTCCCATCTGGAACGCTTTACTTCTAAATATTAGAACTCTAAAACTTTCCCCAGTTGTCCCCATTAATACCTTTAAGAAAGCAATCCTAGCTCACTATCTCTCTCTTACCGACAACATGTTTGACCCCAGTGATGTCCTTGGCTTACCCACTGTCAATGTCCCAGTTATACACCTTTTTTAGATATTTCATATTTCATTTAATATTATTTCTATGATTTATTTTTTTTATATTTGTTATTATTGTATATTTTTTATCATTGTTGTTGACATTATTATTACTATTATTTTAAAACCATTGTTATTATCAATTATCATTATGATTATCTTTCTATTATTGTATAAGTTATCGGTACGGTGGGCAACTAGTAAAGATGTTTTCATCTGTTTTGCCTCCCCACCATGTTGTGTACACGGTAAAGCTGAAATAAATGAATAATAGCTTTACGTCCTTTACAGCCAGAATAATCAATAACTGCCTTCTAAGTGTAGTCACCATGTGGCTATACTGACCTTATGAACTCCTTAACCCTCAAACCACCGTAGCTTTTTTGTGACGTAGATTACCGTATGGGGTCAAAACTGACCCCAAAACGTTTTGTACAAATACAGTTTTTTGTGTGAATCATTTTGTGATTTGTATATATGTATAGTTTCATGAATCTATCTGGGACAGTCTGACATGATTAGGTGAGAATACTTCAAGCTCATTATCATAATTTATGCAAAAGATCATGAGGACCACATTTTGCACCAATGCTATTCAGATCGGGAAGGAGGTTTTTGATGCCTGTACCAGCTTCAATGCCTTATAGCGCCTGAATGGCTTATGCTAGGGCCACCAAACTTGGTATTATTTTAGAAAATGCTGATAGCAAACATTTTCAGTGAACAAAGTCGGTTCATCATTTTTTATGTTGCCATGGCAACGGAATTCTAACAGACATATTTATTACGAAATTTTCTAATTTTGTACTAAACATTTAAGTTTTAAGGTTTTCTTGGCAAATAACAATTGTTTATCACATCTTATAAAATTCAACATAAATTTCAGGACCAAATATTTGTAATTTATGCTAATTTGATGACGTCATCAGTCAAAATCCAAGATGGCGGCCGATATTACCTAAATGACATCATAATGTCGTCATATTACATGATAATGGCACAAAAGTTGCTACAAACATTTGGGCTTACATTTACATCATTCTCTGAAAATTTTGTGATCCTGCAATAAGTAGTTTAGGTGTTGGTCGCAAAAGTTTGTTTAAAAAAATGCTGGGGTCAGTTTTGACCCCACTGGACCATGCATAAACTTTCGAAGATAACTTAATCAACAATGAGTCAATCTCGGCAAAAACGTATAAGAAGTTATAGGACAGATATACAAACAAACTCCTGAAAGGAAATTTGTTTTCGATTAGAAATGACATAATGGCACACATTGATATACGCCTGGGGTCAGTTTTGACCCCATACGGTGGTTTGAGGGTTAATGGTGTTTACCAGGTACGGTGTTGACTCAGGTAAATATTGAGAAGACCTTACGGCCGTACGTGAGGTTAGCAACTTAAATTGGCGGCACATTCCATGTCTCGGGGGTTGTAGCTATAGGGCTGCTTGTGTATTAGTGCCGATAAGAGCTTCGTGTAATCGGGCCAAGTTTATAACGTAGGAGAATCTTTGTAGAGAAATTAAAATAGTGAAGCAAATAATTGTGCTTGTGCAGAAGTATAGATACTTAGATAAGAGCTCTGTCTTGCAATATAATTTATATCGCAGAAGAAACTTCTATATTAAGATATCTCGGAAGCTATTAAATAGTTCCTGTTGTAATTTGAACGGCAGTAGTCTCTCACCACCCCTGCAGTACCGACGCTTCTCGTTAGGGTGACAAATTGCAGAGCACATTGCAGGTTGCGGGCAGAGGTCAACTCACTGTTGAGTTCTCCGGACTGACCCATGTACTTATTGACTCGCTGTTGTTTGTTCGTTTATTTCGATCTCCAATTAGAGTTTACAATGTTGTTGTTCATCCGTCGTCGTTGTATTCGACGATGACTGAAACATCCCGCCAGATGTCAACATGTCCAACGCGGGGTTTTAGACTTGAATTTTCCCATTCTTAATTCCATAGCCAATTATTACAAACTGTGTAATTGATAATAATATGACCATATGAGGGTGCGATCAAGCTATACCTTGTAATCGTTCATTTATTCATTCATCATTAGTGATTAGATAACTGAGATGTGATCGTAACACTGATACAGTAGTGACCCCGACACTTTCATCGAGACTTTTTGCACACTCACATACATACTCACATACGCACACACGCACACGCACACACACACACACACACACACACACGCACACGCACACACACACACACACACATATACACGCACACATACACACGGGTCTATTAATGAGGCAGATTGATATAAACTACAAAACAACAAGGTCCCGAATACTTACAGTTTCCACTATTCAGGCAGCAGGTTGTTACCAACAAGGTGTTGCAGTGTTAATCTTGGAGTGTTCATGTAAAGGTTGAATGTACAGGCGGTTTGTCGTCTCAGTTCTCTCTCAACCAACTGGGAAGTGTTCATGTAAAGTTTGAATGTACAGGCGGTTTGTCGTCTCACTTCTCTCTCAACCAACTGGGAAGTGTTCATGTAAAGTTTGAATGGCGCAGGAGGTTTGTCGTCTCACTTCTCTCTCAACCAACTGGGAAGTGTTCATGTAAAGTTTGAATGGCGCAGGAGGTTTGTCGTCTCACTTCTCTCTCAACCAACTGGGCGTACTTTTCTGCTCACGTAGATATCGTTGGACTGCGCATGCACCATGATAAAAAGTTAACCTTCTCTCATATGTCACGTGAGGTACGGAAGGGCGGCAAAGCGCCTTTCATTATTTTGCGTGATGATTTCATAAGCTTTCCGTGAAAAAAGTAAAACTCTCTCGACTGAAAAAGTTGGCAAACAATTACTACAGCGATACTTGGCTTTTCTTTTACCAACTGTTAAAGGTTTCAAAAAGATGGCTAGTAGAGATATCGTGAAGTTACACCTGTGAGCCTAAGTGTTCCTGTGAACCCCGGGAGGGTGTTTACCAGGTACGATGTTGACGTAACAAACGTGTGAGGTGATCAGGTGAGGGAATGTTCATTTGATGATTTTGCGGGGGAGGGGGGCGGTAGCATTTATCAATCTTTGCAAGAGGGGAGATATGATTCTGACACCTCACGGAAATATTACTATTTACATGACAATACAAATCAAAAAGGGCCAAATATAAGGCGATGATACGCATAGATGTTGTATCTGTATTGAGGTTCCAACAAATTCGGTGTTGACTTCAGAAACATGTGAGTAATAAGTTAAAGGACGGGTCATTTATATTATTTTGATGGAGGGTGCAGTTTTCAAGATTTTGGCGTACTTTGGAAATATTAATGGTTAATTAGTAGTACATGTAGTTGCTATAATGATGGTTGACACGTTTGTAGGAGAGCACCTCTATGGTTGTATCAACACATTTGGTTCCAATCGTTAAAAACCTGACATGCCTCTTGTTCAGAGAGACCCTAAAACCCCTGAGAGGGGCGGTACCCGGTACAGTGTGGACTTTACGATAAGGCGCAGAACGTTTTACAGCAGGGGCTGGTGGTGCTGTGACATTTATTGATTTTTTTTTCAACAATAGGCACCTGTCGAAACTTTACGTTGCTAGTTATAAGGATTTACAAATGACTGGTTTATTGATGATATACGCACTTACATGGCAGAGTCAACAGACACAATTTTGATGCATGTCCATGTAGACTAGCTGTGGATGGTCATCCATATTAGACAGTCTTAATGGTGAATCAATTCGTGTATTGCCCCAACGGTGTTGTCTGCCCTTTGTAGCTATCGGCTAGTTAGGCAGGGTCTTACACAGCAACACACAGAGCAACAAATAATAACAAACAATGAATGGAGTTTCTTTCGTGCCTCCGTCTCCATATACTGACCTTGTGCGCTCCGTAATGGTGTTTACCAGGTACGGTGTTGATTCAGATATATGTCTGGAGATGTAGGGACTTTGAAGGTGAAAGGTTAAAAACGGCTCACTTTAGTTTTGTGGGGAGGGGGTGATTAAGTAACATTTCAAATTTTCGCTACAAGGAGAATACTTGTTAGTTATCATAAATGACAACATTTGGGGTTATGGTGGCTTTTTATGAATGACACTATGAACACATGTCATCCAAATGGTTAGTTAAGTAGTGTATTAGTTCACCCGTCATACCATTGTGCCCGTACGTACTGACATTGCGAATTCAACAATGATGTTTACCAGGTTCGATAATGACTCAGGTAAATATTGAGGTGACCTTACGGCCGTACGTGAGGTTAACATCTTATGCTTGTTGGAGGGATGTAATTTCGCAACATTGCAACATTTTTGGCTACAAACGGAATACTATTTAGTTCTAAGAAATGTTAACTTTTTTATTGCTTTTAATGAATGACACTATGAGCAAAAATGCCATATTAGTCAGTAAAGTAGTGCATTAGTTCACCCTCCGTGCCCATGCAACTGCGCTTCTTATCAGCCAATTGTCACCGGTTTGTTTGTCAGCCATATTGCTTTACGTCCTTTACAGCCGCAAAAAATTAATAAATACCTTCTAAGTGTCGTCACCATGTACCCATTGTGACCTTGTGAACTCCACAACGGTGTTTACCAGGTCCAGTGTTGACTTAGGTAAATATTGAGACCTTACGGCCGTACGTGTGGTTAATGTCTTAAACAGGCGGCGCATTCCATGTCTCGGGGGAGGGGTGCTTGTGCCGAAAATAGCTTTGTGTATCGTGCGAAGTTTATAACGTAGGAGAATCTTTGATGAGAAATTAAGATAGGTCATGTGAAGCAAATAATTTTGCTTGTGCAGAGGTATAGATAAGAGCTCTGTGTGTCGTACAATGAGATATAACAATCCTCATCTCGGAAGTAAATAGTTCCTGTTGTAATTTTGATGGCAGTTCTCGCTCACCAACCCTGCAGTACCGACGATTCCCGTTAGGATGACGAATTGCCGAGCACAAAACAGGTTGCGTGCAGAGGTCAACTCACGGTTCAGTTCTCCTTACTGACCCATGTACTTATCAGCTCGCAGTTGAGTTCTCCTTACTGACCCATGTACTTATCGGCTCACTGTTGAGTTCTCCTTACTGACCCATGTACTTATCGGCTCACTGTTGAGTTCTCCTTACTGACCCATGTACTTATCGGCTCACTGTTGAGTTCTCCGGACTGACCCATGTACTTATCGGCTCGCTGTTGTTGTTCATGTTAAATGGTCTCTATCCCTCCTTACTCAGGGAAGTTACACACACGGGCACACAAATACATAGAACAGCGTGTGTACTCAGGGGAGTAACACACACGCGGGCACACACATACATAGAACAGCGTGTGTACTCAGGGGAGTAAACACACACGGACACACACACACACACACATAGAACAGCGTGTGTATTCAGGGAAGTAAGCACACACGGACACACACATACATAGAACAGCGTGTGTATTCAGGGAAGTAAACACACACGGACACACACATACATAGAACAGTGTGTGTATTCAGGGAAGTAAACACACACGGACACACACATAGTACATAGAACAGCGTGTGTATTCAGGGAAGTAAACACACACGGACACACACGTACATAGAACAGCGTGTGTACTCAGGGATGTAAACACACACGGACACACAAATACATAGAACAGCGTGTGTACTCACGGAAGTAAACACACACGGACACACACATACATAGAACAGCGTGTGTACTCAAGGAAGTAAACATACACGGACACACACATAGAACAGCGTGTGTACTCAGGGAAGTAAACACACACGGACACACACATACATGCATAGAACAGCGTGTGTGCTCAAGGAAGTAAACACACACGGACACACACATACATACATAGATAGAACAGCGTGTGTACTCAGGGAAGTAAACACACACGGACACACACATACATAGAACAGCGTGTGTACTCAGGGAAGTAAACATACACGGACACACACATACATAGAACAGCGTGTGTACTCAGGGAAGTAAACATACACGGACACACACACACACAGAACAGCGTGTGTATTCAATATGAGCCACTACATCCAGACTGCTAGCGTGCACCGACCCTTCAGGTTGCGGACAGAGGTTAACTCAATTGCTGATTCTGAACTGACCCAAGTACTCATTGGCTCGCTATTGTTGTTTATCCGTTGTTTTTGTCGATGATGACTAGAACATCACGCCAGGTACGCTGTGTCCGACTGGGGCTATTTAGTCTGATTCGAGCAGTTATTCAGATCCCCATTTAGATTGACCTTCCAGGTATTGGTTTATACAATGTCATGTAATGCATTTGAACATCACTAAACGGAAAGCTTAAAGGTCGACGTAACAGAAAAAACATCATACATAAGATACAAAAGATACATAGTATACATAACTTGAATACAGAAACGATAGAAATCAAACTTCATTCAATGGACACACGCGTTCTTGCAGCTTCTGTTTTGTTCATGAAAGGCAGCACCTTGGTTATACCAGGAACATCATAATATAAAACCGAAAGACTGACAGAGCCTGATAAGAAGTTTGTTTCTAACCTTCTCGTAAATCAGTATATGTAGGGGGTTGGTAGAAAAGACCTATCACTACCAGAGCTGGTCTCACAAATCGTGTACAAAACTGCTGTGTCACGGTTTACTGGTTATGACATACCGGCAACGTTTACCTGTTTCAGTTGTAGCATCGGGCCTCACAGGAAAGGGTTACATACTTGGTCATACATACCGTTTTTACCCAATTTTATTTCACTGCATCACAAGATTGAGAAGCAAAAGATGTGTAGATATTTCTCAAAAGCACATTACTGTAAACACCATTAGACGTGTATCAAGTAGCAAAGACTTAACATATTACCTGTACAAAAGTTAATAATTGTTACGATTTTATGTAGTCAAGGTGACATATGATACAAATGATCCCGATATCTTTTCTTAAACCGTTTCTTGTTAGTTGTGACTAGAAAATCACCTTAAGAGTTTGCACCAGTCTTGCCCTTTGTCTATCATGGAATCTAGAAGATAAAAGCACATTCCCCATATACCATAATTGCGATATTGTCTTATTACTACACCAGCCCCCAAAACACAATGATTGTAAAAAAAAAAAATGAAACCTCTGTTGCATTAACCATTTTTGCTTAGCAAAACTATTACATCTTCAACCATTTAAGCATAACAATCAAATTTGATTTTATTACCTGATTGCAGGAATTTCAGACCCTGAACTGGTGCAATACCAATGTTCAATGAACAGAAAATAGATTGCTGGAAAGGTTCATTTTGTTCAAGACTTTTAAACTTTAAACCAGTGTTGCCTTTTGGCCTATCCTGGATGTAGTTGCATCAAAACCTTCCTGTGTCCTTTGAACTACTCTGCGTGGCTGTATCAGCATTTTTCTCTGTAGATTTCTCCTGCTTGTTCCTTAATCTACACGAAAACTTGACAAATCAGGTGTTATTAACCGTCTCCTATCCACACATCAAGGTTTTGAATCAGTTCTTGCGAGCCTGTGAACAAGAGCAACAAACATGTCATCAGCACGATAGAATTCAACGTAACATTTCCGTATAGAATGACATTGTGTGACAGAATTGCATGCAGTTTAAACGGACAGATTGTATTAATCTCCAAGCAGATCCTACGGTGCCATAAGATAGTATCAAAGCTGGCCAGGGAGTATATAGCCGGCTAAGGTAGTCAAACGGGCACCGGTAAGTTTACCTACGGTAAGTTTGATACTATACATTACGCACCGTGGATCTGGTTGGAGATTAAGATTGTATATATTTTACCAATCGGGGGCCTGCTATCCAGCCTGTTCTAGCTTTAGCTCACTCCTCTGTTTGCTTCCCTTGTCGGATTAGATGAAGGCTGGGCAGACTGATGTTTCATCGGCTTGGATCTGGCCATTGGCGACCGGCTGACATGTTGTTTAGGCCACATAACAGCAAGTGAATCTTTATTAGCCCCGGTTACACACAACTGAGAATGGCCTTCCTACTTTCCCCCAACCATGGTGCGAGCGTTTCTGGAGATACTATGTAGGTCGGCTGGTGTTCGGCGCGGCCGACTGATATGCGGATGCGCCAGCCGAAGTTTAAAAAAAATTCAAAACACTCAGCTGTGAATCGGAGGTCTTGAATGGATTGGCTCCCATGGGTTGGGGGTAAGTCGCCAGTAATATGAAGTGTTTTGTCAAACTGCTCCTAACGTAAATGTACCACCGACCTTGACTATGTGTAACCGGGGCTCTGTGGATGGTGGTTGATTCGTGTGTGTGAACACCGGGCCATAGAAATTGTTGAGATGAATTTTTTTGTAAAATGAATTTCAATATTGGCCTGGCATCCACCATTTTCGTAGCCTGGGTACTATCCGGGTAGTAGTTCGCTCCTATGTTTGCTACTGCAGAGAAGCGACTGTATATAGTGCGTAATAAATGTCAGAGCCAGAAGCGACTGTATATAGTGTGTAAGAAACGTCAGAGCGAGCTACTTTCCGGATGGTACCAAGGCTACCCTTTCCTAGCTTCGCATCGCTCCTGCGATTTCTTCCATAGCTGGATATTCAGCAGGCAAGCGATCGGCAGGGACGAGCTGAAGCTTAATTGAATACGGTGGACGTCAAGAGGCTACTTATCTTTGCTGGATAACAGGGCGATCAGCAAATAAAAATGTTTTGTTGTTACCTTCATCACGTCGATGATGGCCTGTAGAATGTCCTCTTTACTGGACCTGCTGGTCACGGTAATGAGGTGGTCTGCACATGCTGGAGATCAAAGGCATGAAAGGTTTATACACTGCCCGAAAAGGGAGATTTGCCACTAACAATAAATACTAGGTAATGATTGGTTTTGTCATTTGATGATGATTGATTCAACGATTATCAGACCTTTATGGGCAACCATTTCCAGACGTACATATTTGACTTACCTTGGGACATAACCTCGTAATAGCTTAAATAACACTAGCGACAGATACATGCAGGAAATCTTTACCGGCGCCGTGTATCGCCCAAGCAACCATTACCAGATTCACCCGGCATACATCATAGCTAGTGTGAGTGCAGTAGATTGCATGAAGTATGGATTACCCTGGAATGTGGGCCTGTCCTCCGGGGTCTGGCTCCAGCATGTCTGCATCAGCTGACTCACTGACGTCACGTCCTCCCGGTCTGTGGGGATCAGGGTCAGGTCAGGTCGCTGTCCTGACGTCACGGCAAGCCTGATGAGGGCAGAGTTCATAGCATCTGCAGATATGATGATAAAGCAATGATACACTTAAAGAATTGGAAAATGCTTGGTAAGTATTTCACTTGCGCAAATATGAAATATTGCATTTGAGGATCACAAACTCGAAGATATTCAAAGTCTATTTAGAATTTACTAGAAGATTGGAATGCCTTGACATAAATTTAGACAAAGCAAATATCAGACAATATGGCATATCCCGAACTCACTTCCATATGGCTCTGCTCTCGTAATGATCTCCCAAAGCAGCACACCAAAACTGAAAAACAAAACACAGTACTTTAGGAATGTCTAACGGAAAAAAAAATATTCATGTTTCATTGTGTTAATTGAGTGTATGAAAAGGATTTCTGCCAGTACCTGTAGACATCGAACATTGGTGTTGGGACGAGGTTGATATCCAAGAAGTACTCCGGTGGCGCATGCGTAATTGTGCTTCCTTCCGGGCTGGTTTGGGTGACAACGCGAGATCTCATCTTCCACTTGGACAGCCCAAAGTCTGAAATCTGAAATGGGAAATTCATTAAATTTTCCATTATCTGTGCTTATGTGTAAAATCTTCAATTCGTTTCACAAGTGACCAGGTGGACATTTGTCCCTTACAACGGTTATTGTTACCTTCACGTGGAAGTCCCCATCTAGTAGCACGTTCTCTGCCTTCAGATCACAGTGGAGAATCTGTGGGTTCTGGCAGTGCAGGAAAGTCATCCCCAGGGAGATCTCGTGCGCCATTCTCCACCTCAGGGCCCAGGGCACGTCCACATCCCGCAGCAGCCCGGCCAGAGAACCGTTCTCCATGTAGGGCATCACGATGGCGAAGTTTGGGTCCAGACAGACCCCCAACAGACTGATGACGTGGTCTGATCGGCTTCCCAGGTTCAGTTTTCTCGCCTCAGAGTACAACACTTCCTGCTCACTTGAGGTATAAAAACATAACAGAAATATGTTTTTTATTTGTTCTTTATGTGTAGGTCATTTATTTTGATAAAACCACTAAAATCATGTATGCAGATTGTATAACGTTCATGCTATCGAGAGCGTGCTGGACTACTCTAACTGCCTCATGCGTCAAACGACGTGGGAGCTACTAAGTGTAAGTATCGTGATACTAGTAAGCGTAAATAAAAGGCATCAAAACCTACCTTCCTTCTATCTGACGAGTCAGCAGACATTTGACAGCCACGTCCTGCTTCCAGTCCAGATGTCGGGCTTTCATTACGTAGGCGAACCCCCCACGGCCGAGAATGGACTGTTCCTTCAGTCGTTCAAATTGGATGATGGGAAACTTCTGGTCAACCGTCACGCTGGGATATTTCCTCGCGCTGGAAAATACATTATCAAAAATGATCTTAGAAATATTTTTTTTATTTTTTTAGATGTGCAGGAATATTCTACTTCGAATTAGCTAGAAGGAGTGGATTTGTATGGAACTGATTTGTTATCAAATTGCCCTTGACTTACAATCGATATCGTGCAGTATTGAATATTCTCGTACCATTATCGCGCAGTGTAAATATACTCGTACCTGCTTTGCAGCCCATCCGCTTCTTGGCCACCAACAGCACCGACGGCTCCGGTTTCATATCCTCTGCGATTTGGGGTCTGAGGGGAAATGATCTCTTTAGGTTTCAACATTATGCAGATCACGCATTCCATTTCTTGGTTAACGCATTGTGACTATTTTAACAGAAATGTCTATTTTGGCTTGATTGCAGTCGCTTTGATAGTTTCCCCACAAGTGAAGACAACAAAGTTTACAAATTTCCGTAAGGTATTTGTATCCAAGACGATCAAAACAGGTAGCAAAGATTAATAGCAAATACTGAAAAGTCACAAGTCGAAGTAGAAAGTCAACGATAAACATCACCCCACCCTGGGTGTCGGTGAAATTTGCTCGGCCAGCTGCTGAAAGTCCAGGTCTCTGAGGTGCTGCTCCAGGGCGGAAAGTGTGGCCGCCTCACCTTCCTTCTCTCTCCACTGTACCAGGGTCTGGTACACCTGGTCAGGAACGTCGTCTGGGGCGGAAGCCTGATAACATAAGTTATTGTAGATTATTATATGGTAATTAATTCAATTCAGTTCGACTTCATCACTGTATTAAGAGCCTATATCTGTGAATCTCATTCCTATCTGATCATCTGTAAAGCCACATTAAGAAAGATAATCTCACCTTGATGGCGTCCATCGCCCTGTTGCTGAGCCCCAGGCTCCGGGCGAGAGGTTTCCACTGGGTTTGGCTCGCCTTCACGGATAGGCGGTTGAAGACACGGAGAATTCTCTCGTCTGAATCAAAGAACGCATGTTCGTTTCAGTCATTGCATATAATATTATAATATAATGCGATATGATATGATGAAATATAATATTGTATAATATGACATAATATAAGGCAACACGATTTGCAGTGGGAATAGAAGTCTGAAGGTTTAACGATCCAGCAAAAACATTATAAAAGTTCAAATCATAATATTTGAATACTGGTATTGAAAGGGATATAGTAAGAACTTTTCAAGTCTACAAATTACCATAAAACAAATATTCAGCTCATATAAAAGTATGATACCAATGAAAATAAGGTTGATTTGACAGCCTATCCAGAGACATGCCCCACCTTTCTCAGCCTCCTGTTTCAGGAAGGCCATGATGGCGCCGGTCCCTTGTTTACACACATCCTGTGGAGGGTATGTCAGGGGGTTTCCAGAAACATCCAAGTGCTTAAGCTTGTCTGCTCGGTGAAGGGCGGTTGGGAGCCTGGTGATGTTGTTTTTACTTATGTCCAGTTTCTCCATGGCAGGTAGTTCACACAGGACTTCTGGGAATGTGCCGAACTTGTTGTCATCGAGGTAGACCTCCCGTAGGTTGTGCAGGTGACTCATGGTGCTCGGCAGGGTTTTGAGGAGGTTTTTGTCCAATGCCAAGACCTGCAGGTGTTGTAAGCTTCCCACTTCATCTGGAACAATGTCAAACTTGCAGCCGCCAGCATACAGTTCCTCCATTATCTTTAGCTGCTGCACCTGTCTGGGGAACTCAGCAAACTGACAGTTGGAGACACTGAGAGTCTTCAGCCTGGCGAGTCGTGTGACGTAATCGGGGAGACGTCTGATGGGGTTCTTACCGACACTTAACACCTCAAGGTTAGGGAGCGAGCACACCCCTGAGGGTACCTCCGTCAGCTGATTATCACGAATGTACAGTTCTCTCAGTTTCTGCAGCTTTTCCACGCCAGGGGGGAAGGTGGAGAGCTTGTTATTACCGACACTTAACACCTCAAGGTTAGGGAGCAAACAGACGCCTGGGGGCACCCCCGTCAGCTGATTACCATTAATGTACAGTGTTCCCAGTTTCTGCAGCTTTTCCACACCAGGAGGGAAGGTGGAGAGTTTATTGTTATAGACATTTAACACCTCAAGGTTAGGGAGAGAGCAGACACCTGAGGGTACCTCCGTCAGCTGATTATCATAAATGTACAGGTGTATCAATTTCTGCAAGGAACCAATCGCCTGTGGCAAACTTGTCAGCATGTTGCCGTCAGCGTCCAAACGGTAAAGTTTCTGCAGACGGCCGATTGCTTCCGGGATGCTGGTTAGTTTGTTATTGGACACATCTAGAACCTCCAGGTCAGTGATATCAAACACCTCCTCCGGGATGGACGTCAGACCCTGGTTACTCAGGTCAAGTTTCAGGCGACCGTTGACTGTCTGCGGCTGGAGGTTCAGGCCTGCCGCCATGTTGGAACCCTTTTCCTGCATTAAGTACAAAGAGATATAACTGTAGATATAATTCCCGAAAACGCGCATAGAACGATTTGCCAGCACGAAATAGGTACGCACATATTCACACAAACAGACATTCACACACATCCACACAGAGAGATATAAAACATACACGCACACACACAACAACTCATATACACATGCACACGCATGCACGCACAAACACATAAACCTGTGATGGTGATGAGATGCATTGTATTAAATATTAGTTACTCTAGAGTAGAAACCCTCAATACTAGTCTCTGTTCACAGTGACGATGCAAAAAGTATAGGCATATACATGTAACTTGACTATTACAGCGTGTCTGCGTGCTCCAAAATCCGTCGGACTCCCTACGAGTTCGTACGGACAGGAGGCGATACTTATACCACTTACGGATCCCAAAAGATTGCCCACGTTTTGGCATGTAGACAGCACATATTTCCACGTACGGCGGGCTGTGCCCGGCCCTTAGCTTAACCGACATGCTCACTCCGCCATCTTCATTTCCTGACAACACAAGTATGTAGCCGTAGTGACAACGTTATTCCCCTACTTGACCTTTGAACGCCAGTGGGAGGTGGCACCGGGTACAATGTATAAACATACCTAATATATGTAAACATGTCCAACTTGGGGTTTAAGACGTGTATTTTCTCCTTTTTTAAATCCACAACTTAGTAATAAGAAGCTACGCAAGTGATAAGAGTATAACGATATGAAGGCTCAAGAGGATTTAATGATTTCAACCGATCTATGTTGGGGTTTTAGACTGGAAATTTCTTACTTTTTTGTTGCAAATTCCCGGTCAGTAATGATGATCTATCTTGTTGCTTTTACTGCCCAATGTGTGCTTGTCCTCATCATTAGACCAGAAGAATTCAAACTTTGAACATCAGCTAAGCCTTATGGGTGATGGCCCGACATCTGTTTTATGCGATTTAAGAACATATTTACGTAGGTTAGACTCGGTCGCAGGCTAACCGACAGGCTCACTCCGCCATCTTTACTGACAATACAAATATGTAGCCATAGAACATTATTTCCCTACTTGACCTTTAAACGTCAGTGTGGGGTGGCGCCAGGTACAAAGTACAGACATACCTGCGCTGCCCTGCCAATAAACACGTCGCACTAGGGGTTTTAGACGTGTCTTTTCTTAATTTAGGCATTAATAATGAAGAGTCGTTGGATAACACACGATATCATGATTTGAGGACTGAACGCGATAAAACTTTAATTTGAATTTCCAATCATTGATAAGTCACATCGTATGGCATGTACGTTACAAACAATGATACATACGTTCCCCCAAACTAGCCTCTGGCCACTCAGTCACGTTGCGTATAACGTGACTATGGGATAGTCACGTAACTTTTAATTTGTTAATCTTTTCCTTAATCAGAACAGAGTTATTACAATACTTAACACAGATCTCTTTTCGATTGTCATAAATTACATAATTAGTCTAGGGTAAAAGCTTTGTCCACCTCTAACTTGCACACTGGAATAGTTGGTTTCCCAGATGATAATTGTCAAAAACACTAAAACATGTATGTAACATAATTGCCTGTTTGAACCTTTCATTAATCAAGATAATCATGAATTAAGTATTAAACCATTCTGTATAAAAGTGCATAGTTTGCCAAAGCACAGAAAACTTCAATTTCCAGGTCTATTTCTAAGGTTAATTACGGAAACTTACATCATAACTTAACAAGGTAATGATTACTTACGGCTTTAACACTTGGGTGGTGCAAATTAGGGTGAAACCTTGTTCTTGGGTTGTTCTTCTCCTCCCAGTAACTTTACACACTGTTCGCTGCACGTAGACGTGTTTGCTCAGCGCATGCGCCTCACCCTAAATGTAAGCTTTTCCCCTCGTGTCACATGAGATATGAGAGCGTGGGTAGGCCTGTCTGCCTTTTGCGTGATGATTCAACTTAACTTTTTAACACCTGCTGGAGTGAAACATATGACCTTGTTTGACCACAAAAGAAGAAATACAACCATTGTAGTGATGATTGATGGATATTTCTTCTCTGAACCGATCAAAAACAAACACATAGATGGATATCAAGCTCACCTGGTGTGCTTACGTGGTACTGTGACCTCTGAACCCTAGGAGGGTGTTTACTGCGTACGATGTGGACTTAACGAACGTGTGAGGTGATAAGGTGAAGATTGGGCCATTGTGCATTGATGCAGTGGGGGGGGTCGCAGTAATTTTTGATAATTTTGTACAAGGGATGAAGTATCGGCACCTGGCAGGAAAACTGTTGTAGTTACTTGACAATTCACTACTTAGCACATTGAATTGTTAAGATCATTTTTTTTCATTTCTGGGTTGTAGTTTATCTTAGCACAGTCGCTATTTTCATGAGTTTTTTTTAATGTTATCTATTAGAACCCCAAATACGACGATATGTTTACAGGGACTATCCCTATAATTTGGTCTACATGGTGCCTCATGTTCTTACACTCAGACAATGTGAACCCAGGAGAGTGTGGACTTTACAAGCATGTGATGTGATTATAATCAGGGCATATAGTAGTAAGACATATAAACAAAATCTGTTCTTCTTGTCAGTCTTGTTCTTCTTCTTGTTAATTGGGCAGCTTTGCTTCCTTTCCTACCACAAAAATCAATAAATTCCTAAAATAGAGTCACCTGTTTTGCACACGTGTCCATACCCACCTTATGACCTCCACAACGATGTTTACCAGGTTCGGTGTTGACTCAGGTAAATATTGAGGTGACCTTATGGCCGTACGTGAGGTACTAACATCTTATGCTTCTTGGAGGGATGTAATTTCGCAACAATTTGAACATTTTTGCTACAAACGAAATAGAAGTTAGTTCTAAGAAAGGTAAACTTTTTATTGCTTTTAATGAATGTCACCTTGAATAAAAATACCATATTAGTTAGTAAAGTAGTGTATTAGTTCACCCATCGTGCCCATACAACTGCGCTCTTATCAGCCATTTTCAACGGTTGGTTTGTCATTCATATAGATTTACGTCCTTAACAGCCAGAAAAATCAATAAATGCCTTCTAAGTATAGTCACCATGTGCCCATACTGACCTTATGAACTCCTTAATGGTGTTTACCAGGTGCGGTGTTGACTCAGGTAAATATTGATGAGAAGACGTTACGGCCGTACGTGAGATTAAAATATTATGCTTGTTGGAGGGATGTAATTTCGCAACATTTCAATTTTTTTTGCTACAAACGGAATACTAGTTATTTCTTAGTAAGGTAAACTTTTTGATTGCTTTTAATGAATGACACTATGAACAAAAATTCCACATTAGTTAGTTAAGTAATGTATTAGTTCACCCATCGTGCCCATACAACTGCGCTTCTTGTCAGCCATTTGTCAACGGTTAGTTTGTCAGCCATATAGCTTTACGTCCTTTACAGCCGCAAAAATCAATAAAAATGCCTTTTAAGTATAGTCACCATGTGCCCAAACTGACCTTGTGACCTCCACAACGGTGTTTACCAGGTTCGGTGTTGACTCAGGTAAATATTGCGGAGACCTTACGACGTGAGGTTAACATATTAGAGTGACACATTTCATGTATCTGTGGAGGGCTGTTTGTGCAATACTAGTTAGTTATAAGAAAGATAACGTTGAAGAGGTTCATCAGTCACGTATGCATACAGTTATAACAATTTTCTTCAATCAATGACTGTTTTTTAGGTAGATATTAAGGTGACCGTACGGCCGTACGTGAGGTTAGCAACATAAACAGGCGGCCGATAAGAGCTTTCTGTATCGCGCTAAGTTTATAACGTAGGAGAATCTTTGCAGAGAAAATACGATACATTATGTGAAGCAAATAATTGATAAGAGCTCTGTGTGTATAGATTTATAGATAAGAGCTCTGTGTGTCGTGCAATTTGGTTTATATCGCAGAAAAACTACTACATTAAGATATAACAATCATCATCTCGGAAGCAATTAGTTCCTGTCGTGATTTTGATGGTAGTTCTATCTCAACACCCCTGCAGTACCGACGCTTCTCGTTAGGGTGACGAATTGCCGAACATAGTGCAGGTTGCGGGTAGGGGTCAACTCACAGTTGAGTTCTCCTTACTGACCCATGTACTTATCGGCTCACCGTTGAGTTCTCCTTACTGACCCATGTACTTATCGGCTCACTGTTGAGTACTCCTTACTGACCCATGTACGTATCGGCTCACTGTTGAGTATTCCTTACTGACCCATGTACTTATCGGCTCACTGTTGAGTTCTCCGAACTTCCCCATGTACTTATCGGCTCACTGTTGGGTTCTCCTTGCTGACCCATGTACTTATCGGCTCACTGTTGAGTTCTCCTTACTGACCCATGTACTTATCGGCTCACTGTTGAGTATTCCTTACTGACCCATGTACTTATCGGCTCGCTGTTGAGTTCTCCTTACTGACCCATGTACTTATCGGCTCACTGTTGAGTATTCCTTACTGACCCATGTACTTATCGGCTCACTGTTGGGTTCTCCGAACTGACCCATGTACTTATCGGCTCACTGTTGAGTTCTCCGAACTGACCCAGCCCCCCCCCCCTACTTTGCCCCTTGCGGGGTTATATGGGGAAACCCATGATGATGATGACCCATGTACTTATCGGCTCACTGTTGAGTACTCCTTACTGACCCATGTACTTATCGGCTCACTGTTGAGTTCTCCGGACTGACCCATGTACTTATCGGCTCACTGTTCAGTTCTCCTTACTGACCCATGTACTTATGTACTTTGTGACCCAGGAACATCATAATATAAAACTGAAAGACTGACAGCCTGATAAGAAGGCTGGTTTCTAACCTTCTCGTAAAGCAGTATATGTAGGGGGTTGGTAGAACAGACCTATCACTACCAGAGCTGGTCTCACAAATCGTGTACAGAACTGCTGTGTCACGTCTTGAGGCGGTTTACTGGTTATGACATACCGGCAAAGTTTACCTGTTTCAGCTGTAGCATCGGGCCTAACAGTAAAGGTCACACATACTTGGTCATACATACCGTTTTTACCCAATTTTATTTCACTGCATCACAAGATTGAGAAGCAAAATATGTGTAGATATTTCTCAAAAGCACATTACTGTAAACACCATTAGACGTGTATCAAGTAGCAAAGACTTAACATATTACCTGTACAAAAGTTAATAATTGTAAACGATTTAATGTAGTCAAGGTGGCATATGATACAATTAATCCCGATATCTTTTCTTAAACCGTTTCTTGTTAGTTGTGACTAGAAAATCATCTTAAGAGTTTGCACCAGTCTTGCCCTTTGTCTATCATGGAATCTAGAAGATAAAAGCACATGCCATATATACCATAATTGCGATATTGTCTTATTACTACACCAGCCCCCCAAAAACAATGATTGTAAAAAAAAAATGAAACCTCTGTTGCATTAACCATTTTTGCTTAGCAAAACTATTACATCTTCAACCATTTAAGCATAATATTCTACTTTGATTTTATTACCTGATTGCAGGTATTTCAGACCCTGAACTATGCTGGTGCAATACCAATGTTCAATGAACAGAAAATAGATTGCTGGAAATGTTCGTTTTGTTGGCGCTGACTCTTCTCTCTGGAGCTTCAGACGAGGAACTTTGTGAAGACACCATGGTGTATTCAAGTAGCTAATCTACCCTCTCCGAGGGAAGAATAATGTGGTGAGTCGCTGCTTCTACCACATAAAAAACTTTTAAATTTTAAACCAGTGTTGCCTTTTGGCCTATCCTGGATGTAGATGCATTAAAAACTTCCTGTGTCCTTAGAACTACTCTGCGTGGCTGTATCAGCATTTTTCTCTGTAGATTTCTCCGGCTTGTTCCTTAATCTACACGAAAACTTGACAAATCTGGTGTTGTTAACCGTCTTCTATCCATACATCAAGGTTTTGAATCAGTTCTTGCGAGCCTGTGAACAAGAGCAACAAACATGTCATCGGCACGATAGAATTCAACGTAACACTTCCATATAGAATGACATTGTGTGACAGAGTTACATGCAGTTTAAATGGACAGATTGTATATATTTTACCAATCGGGGGCCTGGTATCCAGCCTGTTCTAGCTTTAGTTCACTACTCTGTTTGCTTCCCTTGTAGGATTAGATGAACGGCTGGGTAGACTATAAGGTGGACGTCAAGAGGCTACTTATCTTTGCTGGATAACGGTGATTAGAAAATAAAAATGTTTTGTTGTTACCTTCATCACGTCAATGATGGCCTGTAGAATGTCCTCTTTACTAGACCTGCTGGTCACGGCAAGGAGACGGTCTGCACACTCTGGAAATCAAAGGCATGAAATGTTTACACTCCCGAAAAGCGGGATTTACGACTAACAATAAATACCAGCTAATGATTGCTTTTGTCATTTGATGATGATTAATTCAACGATTATCAGACCTTTATGGGCAACCATTTCCAGACGTAAATATTTGACTTACCTTGGGACATAACCTCGTAATAGCTTAAATAACACTAGCGACAGATACATGCAGGAAATCTTTACCGGCGCTGTGTATCGCCCAAGCAACCATTACCAGATTCACCCGGCATACATCATAGCTAGTGTGAGTGCAGTAGATTGCATGAAGTATAGATTACCCTGGAATGTGGGTCTGTCCTCCGGGTTCTGGCTCCAGCATGTCTGCATCAGCTGACTCACTGACGTCACGTCAGGCGGGTTTGTAGGGACCAGGGTCATGTCAGGTCGCTGTCCTGACGTCACCGCAAGTCTGATCAGGGCAGAGTTCATAGCATCTGCAGATAAGATGATAAAGCAATGATACACTTAAAGAATTGGAAAATGCTTGGTAAGTCTTTCAGTTGCACAAATATGAAATATTACATTTGAGGATCACAAAGTCGAAGACATTCAAAGTCTATTTAGAATTTACTAGAATATTGAAATGCTTTGACATAAATTTAGACAAAGCAAATATCAGACAATATGGCATATCGTGAACTCACTTCCATATGGCTCTGCTCTTGTAATGATCTCCCAAAGCAGCACGCCAAAACTGAAAAACAAAATACAGTACTTTAGGAATGTCTAACGAAAAAAGAAACATTCATGTTTAATTTTGTTAATTAAGTGTATAAAAAATATTTCTGCCAGTACCTGTAGACATCGAACATAGATGTTGGGACGAGGTTGATATCCAAGAAGTACTCCGGTGGCGCATGCGTGATTGTGCTTCCTTCCGGGCTGGTTTGGGTGACAACACGAGATCTCATCTTCCACTTGGACAGCCCAAAGTCTGAAATCTGAAATGGAAAATTCACTTAAGTTTTCCATTATCTGTGCTTAAATGTAAAATTGTAAAATGTTCAATTCGCTTCACAACTGACCAGGTGGACATTTGTCCCTTACGATGGTAATTATTACCTTCACATGGAAGTCCCCATCCAGTAGCACGTTCTCTGCCTTCAGATCACAGTGGAGAATCTGTGGGTTCTGGCAGTGCAGGAAAGTCATCCCCAGGGAGATCTCGTGCGCCATTCTCCACCTCAGGGCCCAGGGCACGTCCACATCCCGCAGCAGCACGGCCAGAGAGCCGTTCTCCATGTAGGGCATCACGATGGCGAAGTTTGGGTCCAGACAGACCCCCAGCAGACTGATGACGTGGACCGAATTGCTGGCCAGCTTCAATTTTCTTGCTTCAGAATACAGCACCTCTTGCTCACTTGAGATATAAAAAACATGACAAAAATATGTTTTGTATTTGTACAACTAAACAAACCTGTGTGCAGTTTGTATAACGTTAAAACTATCGTGATAGTAGTAGTAAGCGTAAATAAAAGAAACCAAACCCTGACCTTCCTTCTATCTGGCGAGTCAGCAGATATTTGACGGCCACGTCCTTCTTCCAGTCCAGATGTCGGGCTTTCTTCACGTAGGCGAACCCCCCACGGCCGAGAATGGACTGTTCCTCCAGTCGTTCAAAATGGATGATGGGAAACTTCTGGTCAACCGTCACGCTGGGGTATTTTCTTGCGCTGGAAAATACAACATCATAAATTATCTCAGAAAAATTGGTAAATTCAATATATTTTTTAGATCTACAGGAATAGATTACATTAGTTAACAGGGACGTTTTTGTATGAAATTGATTTGTTGTCAAATTGCGTTTGATTAGCCTCAGATATCAAACGGACATTTTCTAGCAGAATAGAATATGCTCGTACCTGCTCTGCAGACCATCCGCCTCTTGGCCACCAACAGCACCGACGGCTCTGGCTTCATAACGTCTGCGATCTTGGGTCTGAGTGGAAATGATCTCTTTAGGTTTCAACATTATGCAGATTATGCATTTCATTTCTTGGTTAACGCAGTGTGACTATTTTAACGGAAATGTCTATTTTGGCTTGATTGTAGTCGTTTTGATAGTTTCCCCACAAGTGAAGACAACAAAGTTTACAAATTTCCGTAAGGTATTTGTATCCAAGACGATTAAAACAGGTAGCAAAGATTAATAACAAATACTGAAAAGTCACAAGTCGAAGTAGAAAGTCAACGATAAACATCACCCCACCCTGGGTGTCGGTGAAATTTGCTCGGCCAGCTGCTGAAAGTCCAGGTCTCTGAGGTGCTGCTCCAGGGCGGAAAGTGTGGCCGCCTCACCTTCCTTCTCTCTCCACTGTACCAGGGTCTGGTACACCTGGTCTGGAACGTCGTCTGGGGCGGAAGCCTGATAACATAAGTTATTGTAGATTATTATATGGTAATTAATTCAATTCAGTTCAACTTCATCACTGTATTAAGAGCCTATATCTGTGAATCTCATTCCTATCTGATTATCTGTAAAGCCACATTAAGAAAGATAATCTCACCTTGATGGCGTCCATCGCCCTGTTGCTGAGCCCCAGGCTCCGGGCGAGAGGTTTCCACTGGGTTTGGCTCGCCTTCACGGATAGGCGGTTGAAGGCACGGAGAATTCTCTCGTCTGAATCAAAGAACGCATGTTCGTTTCAGTCATTGCATATAATATTATAATATAATGCGATATGATATGATGAAATATAATATAGTATGGTATAATATGACATAATATAAGGCAACACGATTTGCAGTGGGAATAGAAGTCTGAAGGTTTAACGATCCAGCAAAAACATTATAAAAGTTCAAATCATAATATTTGAATACTGGTATTGAAAGGGATATAGTAAGAACTTTTCAAGTCTACAAATTACCATAAAACAAATATTCAGCTCATATAAAAGTATGATACCAATGAAAATAAGGTTGATTTGACAGCCTATCCAGAGACATGCCCCACCTTTCTCAGCCTCCTGTTTCAGGAAGGCCATGATGGCGCCGGTCCCTTGTTTACACACATCCTGTGGAGGGTATGTCAGGGGGTTTCCAGAAACATCCAAGTGCTTAAGCTTGTCTGCTCGGTGAAGGGCGGTTGGGAGCCTGGTGATGTTGTTTTTACTTATGTCCAGTTTCTCCATGGCAGGTAGTTCACACAGGACTTCTGGGAATGTGCCGAACTTGTTGTCATCGAGGTAGACCTCCCGTAGGTTGTGCAGGTGACTCATGGTGCTCGGCAGGGTTTTGAGGAGGTTTTTGTCCAATGCCAAGTACCACAGGTGTTGTAAGCTTCCCACTTCATCTGGAACAATGTCAAACTTGCAGCCGCCAGCGTACAGTTCCTCCAGTGTCTTCAGCTGCAGCACCTGTCTGGGGAACTCATCCAACTGACAGTTGGGGACACTGAGAGTCTTCAGCCTGGCGAGTCGTGTGACGTAATCGGGAAGACTTCTGATGGGGTTCTTACCGACACCTAACACCTCAAGGTTAGGGAGCGAGCAGACGCCTGAGGGTACCTCCGTCAGCTGATTATCATTAATGTACAGTTCTCTCAGTTTCTGCAGCTTTTCCCCGCCAGGGGGGAAGGTGGAGAGATTATTGTTACTGACACTTAACCACTCAATGTTAGGGAGCAAACAGACGCCTGGGGGCACCTCCGTCAGCTGGTTACCATAAATACGCAGTTCTCTCAGTTTCTGCAGCTTTTCCACACCAGGAGGGAAGGTGGAGAGATTATTGTTATAGACACTTAACACCTCGAGGTTAGGGAGCGAGCAGACGCCTGATGGCACCTCCGTCAGCTGATTACCATAAATGTACAGTTCTCTCAGTTTCTGCAGCTTTTCCACACCAGGAGGGAAGGTGGAGAGCTTATTGTTACTGACACTTAACACCTCAAGGTTAGGGAGCAAACAGACGCCTGGGGGCACCTCCGTCAGCTGATTACCATTAATGTATAGTGTTCTCAGTTTCTGCAGCTTTTCCACAACAGGAGGGAAGTTGGGGAGTTTATTATAACTGACCTCTAACACCTCAAGGTTAGGGAGCGAGCAGACACCTGAGGGGAAACCCGTCAGCTGATTATTCCCAATGAACAGTTTTGTCAACTTCTGCAGCTTTTCCACACCAGGAGGCAAGGTGGAAAGTTTATTATCATAAATGTACAGGTGTGTTAATTTCTGCAAGGAACCGATCGCCTGTGGCAAACTTGTCAGTGTGTTGTAGTCAGCGTCCAAACGGTAAAGTTTCTGCAGACGGCCGACTGCTTCCGGGATGCTGGTTAGTTTGTTGTTGGATACATCTAGAAACTCCAGGTCAGTGATATCAAACACCTCCTCCGGGATGGACGTCAGACCCTGGTTACTCAGGTCAAGTTTCAGGCGACCGTTTACGGTCTGAGGCTGGAGGTTCAGGCCTGCCGCCATGTTGGATAATCCCTGCATATAAGGTACAAAGGGCCTGTAAATATGATTCCCTCGAACGCGCATATGGCTGATATGCAAACACGAAAGAGACACACACACACAAACATCCACACAAACATAAACACACCCATACATATATACACATGCACAGACACACACACACACACACATCCACACACACACATCCACACAAACACAGACATATGCACACACACACGCACGCACCACCAACTCATATACACATGCACACACACGCAGACACACACAAACCTGTGATGGTGATGAGATGCATCGTATTGGATATTTGTTACTGTAGAGTAGAATCCCTCAATACTAGCCTCTGTTCACAGCCACGATGCATATAGGCATAAACATGTAACTTGTCTACTTAGTATTGCTATGTATGACAGCAAACGGTGGGACTGATCGGTTCATTTTTAGCCGTTATAAGGCTACAATCGTTGGTCCGCTTTATGGTATCGCAATCTTCACGTAATGACAACTACATTGTGCTGGTACAAAAATAACGCCGTTCTATTTATGAATGCGTGACCTTTAAACGCTCCTGGGAGGCGGCTTCGGCCTCAGGCCAGCCGACATGCTCAGTCTGCAAACTTTATTCACTGACAACACAATCATGTACCCATAGAGAGAACGTTTTTCCCCTACTTGACCTTTGAACGCCAGTGAAAGGTGGCATGAAGTAATATGTTTGAACACATTTGTTGTCGGACACATACCTGCGCTGCCAATACATTTCCACCGATTCAAGTTGGGGTTTAAGACTGGGAATTTCTCACTTTTTTTGCAAATTTCACAGGTTAGTAATGACGACCTACCCTGTTGTTTTACTGCCCAATGTGTGCTTGTCATCATCATTACACCGGCAGAATTCAAACTTTGAACATCACCTAAGCCTTATGGGTACTACTAGCAATGGCTCGACATCTGTTTTATACGATTTAAGTTAGTTAAAAGTTAAACCCTTCCCGCGCCAAGATGGCGCATAGGGCGGTGCCCATCTCTGTTTCATTAGCCCCGGGCCACACACGGGGCTAGTCCACTGGTAGTGGTGTGTGTCCAACTTCCATACTCTTTCCCGAATGCTGAGTGCTAAGCAGAGAAAGGAGCATGTACCATTTTTAAAGTCTTTGGTATGACTCGGCCGGGGATCCAACTCACGACCTTCCGAATGCAAGGCGAACACTCTACCCACTTGGCCATTGCACCGGCTACTCATTTTCACCTGAGTATAGTGAGGAAAGCCGTGTAAAGTGCCTTTCCCAAGGGCACAAGATCGGTGACACGCAGTCGGATTCGAACCCGCAACCTCTTGGTCACGAGGCACAAATGCTGCCGCTGCGCCACACGACTTCACACGATTTAAGAACTAAGCATATTTACGACAAAAATTACGTAGGTTAGACTCTGTCGCAGGCTAACCGACATACTCACTCCGCCATCTTCATTTACTGACAACACAAGTATGTAGCCGTAGAGAGAACGTTATTTGACCTTTGAACGCCAATGAGAAGTGGCACAAGGTACAATGTACAAACATACCTGCGCTGCCAAAACATTTCAACTGATCCAAGTTGGGGTTTTAGACTGGGAATTTCTCACTTTTTTTGCAATTTTCACTGGTCAGTAATGATGATCTATCTTGTTGTTTTACTGCCCAATGTGCGCTTGTCATCATCATTACACCGGAAGAATCCAAACAATGAACATCAGCTAAGCCTTATGGGTAATGGCATCTGTTTTGTGCGATTTAAGAACTAAACATATTTACGTAGGTTAGACCGACATACTTACTCCGCCAGCTTCATTTACTGACAACACAAGTATGTAGCCGTAGAACGTTATTACCCTACTTGAACTTTGAACTCCAGTGGGAGGTGGCACCAGGTACAATGTACAAACATGCATGCGCTGCCGAAAGATGTAAACATGTCCAACTTGGGGTTTTGGACTTCAATTTTCTCATTTTTCAAATCCACAAACTTACCAATAAGAAGCTGTGGAATTGATAAGAGCATAACTGTGTGAAGGTACAAACGGTCAATCTTTAGTAATGAAATGACTGAGACGTGATGCTAATTCTAATACAGTAGTGACCCCGACACAAGCTTCGAGTTCCACAGGCACGTTGCACACACCGTGACTATGGAGCAACCACGTGGCTTTAAATTTGCTACGGCATAAGAAGTGCCCAGTTACCTAAAGTTTTCAGTTTTTATGCAATATGTTAGGACGCGTTGCACAGTTAGTCTTAATCTGTATTGTAATCTGGATTTTACCTACTCGCTCCCCTCAAAAATCCCAGCCACTACTACATCCGCGACCCAACGTCTGCTTGGAGAATACCGCAACCCTACTTGATCTTTAAACGCCAGTGGGAGGTGGCACCAGGTACAATGTACAAAGATAACGGCCCTACCCTGCCAAAATGGCACACACGTCACACTAGGGGTTTTAGACGTGACTTGTTCAACGTTGATGTTAGTTAGTAATGACGAGCTTTTTGATAATACGTTACATCAAGACTTGAGGACTGAATGCGGTAAAACGTAATTTTGTATTCCCAATGACAAGTCGCATCTTATGGCATGTTCGTTACAAACACTGATACTTGAATCCCCCAATACTAGCCTCCGCCCACTCGGTCACGTTGCGTACAACGTGACTATTGAATAGTCACGTAACTTTTTTTCTTTGTTAATATTAATCTGTTTCCTTTGTCAGGACAGATGTAATGCAATATAGACAACCTGCTTTTGGTTGTCATTAAATCAGTCAAAGGCAATACTGTGCGCATTAGGTATGTTGGTTTCCATGGTACCCATTGTCAAAATATGCAAAACATGCATGAAACATTATGATATAAAATAAATCAATGGATAGGCATGGGACCTTAATATCTAACTATTCTGTGTTAAAGTGTAGAGTTTTCCATAGCACAGAAAACTTTCTTAGTTTCCAACGAGTCATGCCAGGTCTATTGTTAGGTGAGTGACTCAAAACTGCAGCACAACAAGGTAACGATTACTCACGGCTTTAACACTTGAGTGGTTCAGATTTGGGTGAAACCTTCTTCGTGAATTGTTCTTCTCCGCTCAGTAGCCAGGCACGCTGTTCTCTTCACGTAGACGTGTTTGCCCAGCGCATGCGCCTCGCCCTAAAAGCAGAATTTCCCCTCGTGTCACGTGAGGTATGAGAGCGTGGGTAGGCCTGACTGCCTTTTGCGCGATGATTCAACTTAACTTTTTAACACATGCCGGAGTGAAACATATGACCTTGTTTGACCACAAAAGTAGAAATACAACCATTGTAGTGATGATTGATGGATATTTCTTCTCTTAACCGATCAAAAACAAACACCTAGATGGATATCCAGCTCACCTGTTGTGCTTACGTGTTCGTGCTGACCTCTGAACCCTAGGAGGGTGTTTACTACGTACGGTGTGGACTTAACGAACGTGTGAGATGGTAAGGTGAAGATTGGGCCATTGTGCAGTGGATGGAGGGGGGTTCGCAGTAATTCTCTTCGCCAAGAAGAGTATGTTTTTGCCGACTTGGGTCTGTATGTAGGTCAACAGCATATAACTCGAGAAATTGTGGATGGAACTTTGTGATTTTTGGTAGGTGTGTAGCGGTTGTCAAAAGGAATGCCAAGTTTGAAAACGGTTTACCTGGCGTTTTCCTACGGTACTGCAGCGAGCTTTGTATGTTTTTTTGCGGCTTGTTTTGGGCCATTGCGCGTTTGATGCAGGGGGGGGGGGGGTCGCAGTAATTTTTTTATAATTTTGCAGTACAAGGGATGAAGTATTGGCACCTGCCAGGAAAACTGTTGTCGTTACTTGACTATTTACTACTTAGCACATTACATTTTGACATATGATTTTAATTCATTTCTGTTATGAAAGTTTTAGTTTACCTTAAGAAAGTCACTTTTTATGAGTTTTTATTTCTTATTCATTAGGATGCCAAGTACGATAATCATATGTTTAGAGGGGCTATCCCCATAACGCTATCAACAATTTGGCCCAAATGGTGCCTGTTGTTACAGACCCCGTGAACCCCAAGAGGGTGTGGGCTTTACAAGCATGTGATGCGATCAAGAGAAAAGTTCACTTTACGTTTGCTGTGAGGGAGAATCAACACTATTTATCAATTTTTTTAGATGCAGTAGCGGCACCTATCGAAAACATACGTGGCTATTTGGATAATGGTTTGTCGATATCTAACAGTTACTTCACAAAGAAGAACAGATTTTAAGTAGAGGTAAGACATGTAGTACTAAGATATAGTTTCCCAACTGTTCTTCTTGTCAGTCCTTTGTCAACGATTAATTGGGCAGCTTTTCGTCCGCAAAATTCAATAAATTCTTAAAATAGAGTCACCTGTTTTGCCCATGTGCCCATAGTGACCTTGTGAACTCCATAACGGTGTTTACCAGGTACGGTGTTGACTCAGGTAAATATTGAGGAGACCTTACGGCCGTCCGTGAGGTTAACATCTTATGCTTGTTGGAGGGATGTAACTTCGCAACATTTCAACATTTTTGCTACAAACGGAATACTAGTTAGTTCTAAGAATCGTTAACTTTTTTGATTGCTTTCCATGCATGACACTATGAACAAAAATACAATATTAGATAGTAAAGTAGTGTATTAGTTCACCCTTCGTGCCCATACAACTGCGCTTCTCGTCAGCCATTTGTTAACGGTTAGTTTGTCAACCATACAGCTTTACGTCCTTTACAGCCAGAAAAATCAATAAATACCTTCTAAGTATAATCACCCTGTGCCCATACTGACCTTGTGACCTCCACACCGGAGTTTACCAGGTGCGGTGTTGACTCAGGTAAATATTGAGGAGACCTTACGGCCGTACGTGAGGTTAACATCTTATGTTTGTTGGAGGCATGTAATTTCGCAACATTTCAACATTTTTCCTACAAACGGAATACAAGTTAGTTTCAAGAAAGGTAAACTTTTTAATTTCTTTTAATGAATGGCACTTTGAACAAAAATACCATATTTGTCAAGTAGCTAGGTACAAACCCTGCCTACCTAGGTACAAACCCTGCCTAGCTAGGTCCCATCCTGCCTAGCTAGGTCCCAACCCTGCCTAGCTAGGTCCCAACCCTGTACTGCAGCCAGTAGTATCTCAGTGAATAAGTCGCACCGGGTAAAAGACTACTGACCCTACATGAATTTTGACCGTTTGGGAAAAACAGATTCTGGTAAACTCAATATTATGCTGACTAGTCTCGTTACCAGGCTATACTGGGCGGGCTTTTTGTGGCCAATAATGCGCTTTTCTGTTTTTCATGGCGTATTAGTTTTATATGTACCAATTTTCTTGCTGGCCGAATTCATAGAATACTAGTACGAAGGCCGCCCACAATCAAAGCTAACATGCCATCAGAAAATAAAATACTCGTAAGGCAGTAAACTAGTTGGTAAAGTCTGCGTGAGTGGAGCCAATGTATTAGAGCTGGTCTAACTTACCTTGTACAACATTGGTGTGTTACGACTTGCGGCGGTTTACTGGTTATAGTATATGGTGTGGAGAACAATGACGGCCCACCTTAAAGGACTCCTACATACTGGGTGGATAGATGGGTTAGATACAGAGTGTACCTGTTTAAAGATTATGCATCATACATCAGGGTTACATATGATACTTTGTCATCAAACTCTAACTCATAAAACAGTCACCAGCCGTCATTTTTACCCAATTTTATTTACGACGTCACACGATTAACATGCAAAATAAGCAGAATGAAGAATGTAGACAGTTACCAAATACTAAATCATTTTAAGCGCCATTAGATTATCAATTACTTTTATGTATACATTATATTATTAATATGTTACTTTCAACCAACACCAAAATTATTCAGTTAAGAACTATATAACACTTCAGTGTTTATAATTTGTAATATAAAATCGATTAGAATTTTCAACTATTTTATGTATTTCATTACATCATGTAGATTCCCAAATATGAACTGAAACTTCACTTTTCGTTTACTGAATGTATAGAAGTCAATGAATGGAATGCAATTACTGCAGAATACTAACCATAAGCAATTCAATACTATAATCTGACCTATGTTGGTAATTATAGATAGAACAAAACATCCATAACAGATACTTACGACAGTGTGCCTATCAAGTAGCAAATAATTATGTTCATAAGTTGATAATATGATCAAAACTGAATCATTCTACACCTCTGTTTTGCCATTTTGTGGTGACCACCACCTTACACATTGTTCTTAAAATGACAATGATATGATTATATATGACATCGTATATACCTCGAAATTCAATTCAGAATAAACCCTCATTTCATTATCAGTACGGAAGTTCGCACATCAAGTACATTTTTCAAAGATCTACGTGTATTTTACAAACACATGTGCCAAATGCTAGGAGTAGGCTATAACATGCGTCTGAGATTACACCCTATGACCATTCATATTATAGCATTGCTACTGCGATGTAGACATCAGCCCCTTCATAATCTATTTGCACTGTCTATCTACATCCATCAATGTGTACACCTTTTGTGACAAAATGCCATTATTTGCAAAGTTCCCCATCAAACGAGAAATAGCCTGTCAGTCTAGATATTAGTTTACACGCTATAATTGTATTGATAATTAAAGTGGATGATATCGTTGCTTTGGTTAATCATGTAGGTCATGAACTTAATTCATATCTTATTTTGCCTTCAGCCTCTTCAAATTTCGAATTCAACGACCACTGCCGCCTTCTTTTTGATCAACACTGATGACCAATCACACCAGAACGTAAACTCGCGAGAGTTAGGGGCACGTGATCCTGCGGATACTTGTCGTCAGCGATTAGTCAAATGTGCCGATTGTTGTTTCGGTTAATCACTTAGCTTTCGGCCTCTTCACAAAAGAATCTATCATCCTAACCAACTCCTCAAACAGCGCCCCCTTCCACGGGTCCTCGTCCTGACCTTTGGCCATGTTGATGTAGAGCAGTTGCGCCAAGGGGATGGACATGGGCCCGGGCGGCGGCCATGTTGTCTTCTCCAGCATCACGGGGATGATGGGAGTGTTCAGGTTCCGCGCAAGCGCCACTTCGTCCCTGCAGTTCTTCGACTCGGCGTAAGGGGGCGTCACGCAGCTAACAACGACCTGGACGTGAAATACGCAATAATATAATGATGATGATAGATAGATATCAATCTCATGTGCGGTAGAATAGTGTAGATGGCTATGGTAAATCGTTGTGTTCACAGATAACTTACCGAGAAAATTTTATCCTGCGCAAAGATTATCATCTGATTTGTTTATATTTCCGTGCCCTACATGGGCGTCAGGTTGCCAAATTAACGTTACTATTGCATAGTATATACTCACTCACTCACTCACTCTGTCTCTCTCATTCACACTCACTCTCACTTCCTCTCTCTCACTCACTCACTCACTCACTCACTCACTCACTCACTCACTCACTCACTCACTCACTCACATGTATCACTCACACGCACAAACAATCTCAGTTCTCTGTGGACATTAACCATGGCATGTGTCCGTACCTTGGCCCCCCTGATGCCCTTGTCCATCATCTCGTACAGACTGTCCCCTCCCCCCATCTGCTTGATGTCCATCCAGCAGCTGTAGCCTCGCTCCTGCAGGCGATCGTGCAGCAGCAGCACTTTGTCCTGGTGGTCCCACTGGTACGACAGGAAAACCGCATTGTGCTGCAGAAAGACAGAGTATGTTAACTGTAATGGTTTGTTTCTGTAGATTCTATGCCTTTGGTAATACTCTATATTGGCTCCCTTGCGTGCTGAAAATAATCAATTTGTCAATCAGGGTGAGTTAATTTCCATTCAGTGTTTCCTTTGCTTCTTGGCCGACCTACTCTTGAGTTACAACTAAGCAACTCATATGGCACTTTTTTTCACCTTTTTTGCCAAATTCGTTTGTTACAGACTCGTATAACACAGAGAGTGTTAGATTATATGAAATGTGACTATAAATGTCCCAAATGAAAGACGCGGTAGCGGTTTTTTTAGTGTAACGTTAAAGTTTGGACATAAAATTCTGGACACGTTTGCGTACATAAGTCGGACAATACTGTAAAAATCAGCAAACCGTAACTACAGACGGACCTGAATGGATATCTTGGAGATACTTACTCCTCCTGTAACTTCCGACCGGACCATCGGCTGAACCCGAGCAGTGAGTGCCGAGGTTCTGGAGTCAGAAGAATCGCCCTTCGTAACCGCCACAGCACCTTCAGGCTGGAAAATTGAGATTTGATTGTGCTGAAATCCGTCAATTGTATCGTTAGCAGTGCGATTACGTCAGTGACTCAATGGTATTACCGCCATAATGTCGATATTGTGTAGATCTGATTTTTCACATAACATCCATGGAATGTTTACAAATAGGGACTGAATTGCACAACTTTGCCATTACAAGACATAATTGATATATTTATTAAGGCATTGTCATTGTTTATCATACAAAACGGGACTTAATCACTAAGCAAGACAAGGAGGCAAAGGAAGTGTGTGCATTGATAAAAATTGGTTGTGTCGTTACTCGTGAGTAAAAACATAAAGGACTGTTAGAAACTGTAACAAAGGAATTTAACCACTATTTTTAATTTAGCTAGATTACAGATAACAAACAAAAACGACGTTTTCATAAAGTCACAAAGCATTACTACCTGTGTTTTCTTGACGCCATCATCCTGTTTCTGTGGTCGTCCTGTCACTTTAATGTGTTCCTCTCTACTTTTCACGTCTTCTGTTTCTGCAGGGGAAATAAACATTTCTTTATCCAATAAACATGGAAAGTACAACATTGAAAGTAAAATGTATATTGCCGGTCAGCATTGCCAAAAAATTTCAAACTTTTATATCCACCAAATCCACAGTTTTCACCAACTGTACCGTGTACTTTAACTCCAACAAATACCCTTCAGGCGGATGAGTGATAAGCTTACAAACAGCGATAAACTAAAGTATCTTATAATGCAAAAATATACTTAAATGTCATTACCATAGTTCGAAGGGGAACACAAACATATCAGCTTGTTAGAATGTGGCAAATGTGGCAAATCCTAATTTACGGGAGCGTACCGCATCAAATTGGTTTCTTTTATTTGTAAATGTTAGATGTTATGGGTATCTACCAACATTTTTTGCCAAGTTTATACCCAACAAAACGTCACTAACCTTTCTCTGCCTCCTGTTTCAGGAAGATCATCATGAAAAATAAGGGAAGACATGTTAGGCATTGTAAAATGATATTGCTGTGGCGACTTCTATGATCAACACTATTAATCAACATTGACCCTACACGTATACGCATAAGGAATGCTGACGTATCCCCCATAAGCTACCTTTATCCAAGACCATAATGCATATACACCCCTGGAAGTTAAAGGCATACTACCGAATATAGTTATCACCCCACTAGTCAAAAGTGTAAAACTGACAAATATATACATAAAAAATATATATTGACCCACCCTGGGCGCCCGAAAAAGCTGGTCCGCCAGCTGCTGAAAGTCCAGGTCTCTGAGGTGCTGCTCCAGGGCGGAAAGTGTGGCCGCCTCACCTTCCTTCTCTCTCCACTGTACCAGGGTCTGGTACACCTGGTCAGGAACGTCGTCTGGCGCGGAAACCTAACATAGTCATTGTTAAAGGCCATATGAATTCAATCCAGTGCAATCCCATTCCTGTATAAGAGCCTTCATCCTATATCAGTGAATACCATCTGATGGTATTAGGAATGAGACGCATAAGATTACAACAGAACATTAATGTCATGAGTTCGTTAAAGACAATTTTCGTTGTTACAAACAGTTCAATCTCTAATTCTGACTCCAATCCGTTTATCTGTTGAGTTACAAATAGAAAATAATCCCACCTTGATGGCGTCCATCGCCCTGTTGCTGAGCCCCAGGCTCCGGGCGAGAGGTTTCCACTGGGTTTGGCTCATCCTCACGGACAGGCGGTTGAAGGCACTGAGAATTCTCTCATCTGAATTAAAGAACGCATGTTCGTTTCAGTCATTGCATATAATATTATAATATAATGCGATATAATATGATGAAATATAATATAGTATGGTATAAT
This sequence comes from Branchiostoma floridae, assembly GCF_000003815.2. Classification (NCBI taxonomy): domain Eukaryota; kingdom Metazoa; phylum Chordata; class Leptocardii; order Amphioxiformes; family Branchiostomatidae; genus Branchiostoma; species Branchiostoma floridae. The sequence continues at coordinate 99,082 of NW_023365789.1, forward strand.
ATGACATAATATAAGGCAACACGTGTATTCCGATTTGCAGTGGGAATAGCGGTCGTTCTCATTGAAATGTCGAAAATGGCATTTTTTTGGTCGAAAAATAGATTGGCTTTATTTTCACTGAAAAATACTTGATTGTTTGGGAAAATTCCTCTTTTAACCATAGCCAAAAAATGGCAACTTATTATTTTCGGTCCCATTGGTAATGCATTATAGGGCATGTAAAAAACGTAACCGGTAACGTTTGTTACAACAGTAGACTTTACCATGTGTTCTTCGAAAGGACTTACCTTATTGACTACATCATTTAGGTATAAGTGGATGTCCCTAGGGACATTTGAAAAGTGGACAGCTTTTTTTACACCAGGTCAAATGGAAAGCTTAGACAGCATCGAACAATGGCAACGTTTGTTACAGTCATTTCTGCACAACATTTTGTTAAGCAAGGTGGAATACAAATGACAGTCAACAACCCTTTCTTGTTTCTTTAGAAAGCCAGAAAAACTTAAAGCGTCACAAAAACGGCCATTTCTAGTCTTATACGTGGATACTATAACCGTGGCAATCGTCGTACTCGTGGTGGTAACGTTTGTTACCGAATTTGGCGACAGGCATAAATCACCTCACACAGCCTCCAAGATCAGTGACAGTAGCGATCTGACGTGATCGGGCAGAGGGCCTGGGTAGCTGGTTTCACCTGCCGAACAATTATTCTGGGAACTGAATTGTTAAATTTTTGGCTACTATTTGAATTCTTCGTTTCTTCTCAGGCGACTTTTTTAGGGTGTGAAATCCCACCCGTGGCTATAATAATCTTCTAACCCATCAATCAATACGAATGTTGTTGTGTATCTTTTGTAAAACATTACAGGAGTTGTGGAAAAATGAAGGAACCGGTGATGTTGTCTATAATTTGCTCCATATCAAGGCGTAAAGTCAGGTGACAGCATATCGACGTTTAAATGAGAACGAGCCATAGAAGTCTGAAGGTTTAACGATCCAGCAAAAACATTATAAAAGTTCAATTCATAATATTTGAATACTGGTATTGAAAGGGATATAGTAAGAACTTTTCAAGTCTGCAAATTACCATAAAACAAATATTCAGCTCATATAAAAGTATGATACCAATGAAAATAAGGTTGCTTTGACAGCCTGTCTAAAACACACCTCACCTTTCTCAGCCTCCTGTTTCAGGAAGGCCATGATGGCGCCGGTCCCTTGTTTACACACGTCCTGTGGAGGGTATGTCAGGGGGTTTCCAGAAACATCCAAGTCCCTCAGTTTGTCTGCTCGGTGAAGGGCGGTTGGGATCCTGGTGATGTTGTTGTTCTTTATGTCCAGTTTCTCCATGGCAGGTAGTTCACACAGGACTTCTGGGAACGTGTCGAACTTGTTGTTCCAGAGTTGGACCTGCCGTAGGTTGTGCAGGTGACTCATGGTGCTCGGCAGGGTTCTAAGGAGGTTGTTTTCCAATGCCAAGAACCACAGGTGTTGTAAGTTTCCCACTTCATCTGGGACCATGTCAAACTTGCGCCCGCCATTTTGTCCAGCATACAGCATCTCCAGTGTCTTCAGCTGCAGCACCTGTCTGGGGAACTCATCAAACTGACAGCTGGGGACACTGAGAGTCTTCATCCTGGTGAGTCGTGTGACTTCATCGGGGAGACATCTGATGGGGTTATTACCGACACTCAACACCTCAAGGTTAGGGAGCGAGCACACCCCTGAGGGTACCTCCGTCAGCTGATTATGATGAATGTACAGTTCTCTCAGTTTCTGCAGCTTTTCCACACCAGGAGGGAAGGTGGAGAGATTATTATTGTAGACACTTAACTTCTCAAGGTTAGGGAGCGAGCACACCCCTGAGGGTACCTCCGTCAGCTGATTATCATGAATGTACAGTTCTCTCAGTTTCTGCAGCTTTTCCACACCAGGAGGGAAGGTGGAGAGATTATTATTGTAGACACTTAACTTCTCAAGGTTAGGGAGCGAGCACACCCCTGAGGGTACCTCCGTCAGCTGATTACCATAAATGTACAGTTCTCTCAGTTTCTGCAGCTTTTCCACACCAGGAGGGAAGGTGGAGAGATTATTATTGTAGACACTTAACTTCTCAAGGTTAGGGAGCGAGCACACCCCTGAGGGTACCTCCGTCAGCTGATTACCATAAATGTACAGTTCTCTCAGTTTCTGCAGCTTTTCCACACCAGGAGGGAAGGTGGAGAGATTATTGTTACTGGCATCAAAGTTTACAAGGTTGAGGCAGGAAAAGATTTTTGTAGGAAGTTTCTTTAACTTATTGTCCTTTACCCATAGCCATTCCAGGTTTTGTAAATCTTCCAACCCGTCAGGCAACTCACTCAAATTATTGCTATGGACATATAACTGTTTCAGCCCTTGCAAGGAACTGATCGCCTGTGGCAAACTTGTCATCATGTTGCCGTCAGCGTCCAAACGGGAAAGGTTCTGCAGACGGCCGATTGCTTCCGGGATGCTGGTTAGTTTGTTATTGGACACATCTAGAAACTCCAGGTCAGTGATATCAAACACCTCCTCCGGGATGGACGTCAGACCCTGGTTACTCAGGTCAAGTGTAAGGAGACCGTTGACGGTCTGAGGCTGGAGGTTCAGGCCTGCCGCCATGTTGGATTATTCCTGCATAACGTACAAAGAAACTGTAGATATATAATACCCCAAACGCGCATATGGCTGATATGCAAGCACGAAAGAGGCACAAGCACAAACGTATACCCACACAAACACAGATAGACATAAACACACACACACACACACACACACACACACACACACAGCAACTCATATACACATGCACCAGCACTCACACACGCGCGCGCAGACAAACACACAGACATGTGATGGTGATGAGATGCATCGTATTGGATATTTGTTACTGTAGAGTAGAAACCTCAATACTTGCCTCGGTTCAAAGGCACGATGGAAAAAGTATAGGCATGTACACGTAACTAACTTCTTAGTTACCTCCATGAAATATCATGGAGGTTGTATTTTCACTAGCGTTTGTCTGTGTGTCAGTGAACAAGATAACTCAAGAATGGCTGGGTGGATTGGTTTCATACTTGGTGTTTGGTGGGGTGTGATGAAAGCTGGAAATGATTATATTTTCGGCCCCCTAGCCGCTTCCCTTGATACTACAGTGCTATCTCGTTTTCTATGGTCAGGAAGACGTTTGGGCCCCCTAGTGACTATTTTTGGGATAGCAGGGACACTTTTTATACTGCGAAGTTAATATTGCTCTGTATGACAGCAAGCGGTGGGACTGACTGGTTCGTTTTTAGCCGTTATAAGAATACAATAGTTGGTCCGCTTTGTCAAATCGCAATCTTCACGTAATGACAACTACATTGTGCTCGCACAAACATAACGCCGTTCTATTTATGAATCATCATCATCATCATCACGGGCTAGTTGCCCGGACCAGGTCCACTCTTTGTTTCCAAACGTCTCTGTCCCCCATAGCATTCTCTATTCTTTATGAATGCGTGACCTTTAAACGTCCCTGGGAGGCGGACTCGGCCTCAGGCCAGCCGACATGCGCACTTACCAAACTATATTTACTGACTACACAATGAATAAATGTAACCATAGAGAGAACGCCATTTGACCTACTTGACCTTTGAACTCCAGTGGAAGGTGGCACCAGGTACAATGTACAAACATACCCGCGCTGCCAATACATTTCAACCGATCCAAGTTGGGGTTTTAGACTGGGAATTTCTCCCTTTTTTTGTTGCAAATATTACAAGTTAGTAATGGCGATATATCCTGTTGTTATACTGCTCAATGTGTGCTTGTCATCGTCATAACACAAGAAGAATCCCAACTTTGAATCAGCTAAGCCCTATGGGTGATGGTTCGACAGCTATTTTATGCGATTTAAGAACTAAACATATTTACGTAGGTTAGAATCTGTCGCAGGCTAACCGACATGTTCACTCCGCCATCTTCATTTACTGACAACACAAGTATGTAGCCGTAGAACGTTATTCCCCTACTTGACCTTTGAACTCCAATGGGAGGTGGCGCCAGGTACAATGTACAAACATACCTGCGCTGCCGAAAGCTGTAAACATGGTCAACGTGGGGTTTCAGACGTGAATTTTCTCCTTTTTTTTAATGAGAGCATAACGATAAGAAGGCTCAAAAGGATTTAATGATTTCAACCGATCCAAGTTGGGGTTTTAGATTGGAAATTTCTCACTTTTTTTGTTACAAATTTCACAGGTTATGACGATCTATCCTGTTGTTTTACTACTCAATGTATGCTTGTCATCATCATTACGCCAGCAGAATCTTAACTTTGAACATCAGCTAAGCCTTATGGGTAATGGCTCGACATCTGTTTTATGCGATTTAAGAACTAAACATATTTACGTATGTTAGACTGTCTCAGGCTAACCGACATGTTCACTCCGCCATCTTCATTTACTGACAACACAAGTATGTAGCCGTAGAACGTTATTCCCCTACTTGACCTTTGAACTCCAGTGGGAGGTGGCACCAGGTACAATGTACAAACATACCTGCGCTGCCAATATATTTCAACCGATCCAATTTGGGGTTTAAGACTTGGAATTTCTTACTTTTTTTTTGTTGCAAATTTTACAGGTTAGTAATGACGATCTACCCCGTTGTTTTACTGCCCAATGTGTGCTTCTCATCATCATTACACCAGCAGAATTCAAACTTTGAACATCAGCTAAGCATTATGGGTAATGGCTCGACATCTGTTTTATGCGATCTAAGAACCTATTTACGTAGGCTAAACTATGTCGCAGGCTAACCGACATTCTCACTCCGCCATCTTTATTTACTGACAACACAATCATGTAGCCGTAGAACGTTATTCCCCTACTTGAACTTTGAACTCCAGTGGGAGGTGGCGCCAGGTACAATGTACAAACATACCCGCGCTGCCGAAAGATGTAAACATGTCCAACTTGGGGTTTTAGACGGGATTTTTCTCCGTTTTCAAATCCACAACTTAGTAATAAGAAGCTGTGCAATTGATAAGAGCATAACGATATAAAAGCACGATTAATCTATATTTTGTAATCAATAATTACTGATTAGGATGCTATAAGTAACTAAGCAATTAGCAAGATCCTCACTGTCAAGCTCAAACCATACCATTTGCTGGTTAAAAAAGATGGAGTTCCCCATGTTTGCATTGGATACAGAGGCTCTTTAAACCGTCTAATACGGTGTCTAGTAAAAGATAAACAAATCAACAGCATAAGAAGTGCCCAATTACCTACAGTTTTCACTCCTTGTGCATTATGTTGGGACGATGTGAGGAACAGTTAGTCTGAATCTGTATTTCAATCTGTTTTTTTACTAGCTCGCTTCCCTCAAAAATCCCAGCCACTACTACCTACGGGACCCAACCTCTGCTTGGAGAATACCGTATCCATACTTGATCTTTAAACGTCAGTGGAAGGTGGCACCAGGTACAAAGTACAAAGATAACGGCCCTACCCTGCCAAAGTGGCAAACACGTCACACTAGGGGTTTTAGACGTGACTTGTTCAACTTTGATGTTAGTTAATAATGACGAGCTTTTTGATAATACGTAACATCAGGATTTGAGGACTGAATGCGGTAAAACTTTTATTTGTATTCCCAATGATAAGTCGCATCTTATGGCATGTTCGTTACAAACACTGATACTTGAATCCCCCAATACTAGCCTCCGCCCACTCAGTCACGTTGCGTATAACGTGACTATGGGATAGTCACGTAACTTTTAATTTGTTAATCTTTTCCTTAATCAGAGCAGAGTTATTACAATATCTAACACAGATCTGTTTTCGATTCTTCTAAATACGTCTAGGGCAAAAGCTTTGCCCACCTCTAACGTGCACACTGGAATAGTTGGTTTCCCAGATGATAATTGTCAAAAACACGAAAACATGCATGTAACATAATTGTCTGTTTGTTTGTTTGTTTGTTTGTTTGAACCTTTCATGAATTAAGATAATCATGAATTATCAAACCATTCTGTATGAAAGTGCAGAGTTTGCAAAAGCACAGAAACCTATCCTCAATTTCCAGGTCTATTTCTAAGGTTAATTACTCAAACTTACATCACAACAAGGTAACGATTACTCACGGCTTTAACACTTGGGTGGTGCAAATTAGGGTGAAACCGTCATCGTGAATTGTTCTTCTCCGCTCAGTAACTTTACACCCTCCACGTATACGTGTTTGCTCAGCGCATGCGCCTCGCCCTAAATGTAGACTTTTCCCGTCATGTCACGTGAGGTATGAGAGCGTGGGTAGGCCTTTCTGCCTTTTGCGCGATGATTCAACTTAACTTTTTAACACCTGCCGGAGCGAAACATATGACCTTGTTTGACCACAAAAGTAGAAATACAACCATTGTAGTGATGATTAATGGATATTTCTTCTCTGAACCGATCAAAAACAAACATTTAGATGGATATCAAGCTCACCTGTTGTGCTTACGTGTTACTGCTGACCTCTGACCCCTGGGAGGGTGTTTATCACGTACGGTGTGGACTTAACGAACGTGTGAGGTGGTAAGGTGAAGGTTGGGCCATTGTGCATTTGATGCAGTGGGGGGGGGGGGGGAGGTCGCAGTAATTTTTTGATAATTATGCAGTGCAATGGATGAAGTATCAACAACTGGCAGGAAAACTATACTAGTTACTTGACAATTTACTACTTAGCACATTTTAAATTTTTTTAATTTCATTTCTGTATATGTAAGTTGTGGTTTACCTTAAGAAAGTCAATATTTTTATCAGAACCCCAAATACGACGACGATATGTTTAGAGGGGTTATCCCTATAATTTGGCCCAAACGGTGCCTCATGTTCTTACACTGAGACAATGTGAACCCCGGGACAGTATGGACTTTACAAGCATGTGATGTGATCATAACAATACTTCACGTTTGATGGGAGCGAGGGGATCTACATTTATTGATTTTTTTTAAACAAGAGAGATGCGGTATCTGTACCTGGCGAAAACGTACGTGGTTATGCTGATAATGGTTTGTCGATATCTAACAGTTACTTCACAAAGAAGAACAGATTTAGTTTAATAGGGGTAGGGCACATAGTATTAAGACATATAAACAGAATTTTTCCAAATGTTCTTCTTGTCAGAACTTTGTCAGCGGTTAATTGGGCAGATTGACGTCCTTTTCTACCGCAAAAATCAATAAATTCCTAAGATAGAGTCACCTGTTTTGCCCACAACGGTGTTTACCAGGTACAGTGTTGACTCAGGTAAATATTGAGGTGACCTTACCGCCGTACGTGAGGTTAGCATCTTATGCTTGTTGGAGGCATGTAATTTTGCAACATTTCAACATTTTTTGCTACAAACGGAATACTAGTTAGTTCTAAGAAATGTTAACTTTTTTTATTGCATTAATGAATGGCACTATGAACAAAAGTACCATATTAGTTAGTAAAGTAGTGTATTAGTTCACCCTTCGTGCCCATACAACTGCGCTTCTTGTCATCCATTTGTCAACGGTTAGTTTGTCAGCCATATAAAAACTATTTCCAAACAATCGTTCCCATCTGGAACGCTTTACTTCTAAATATTATAACTCTAAAACTTCCCCAGCTGTCACAATTAATACCTTTAAGAAAGCAATCCTAGCTCACTATCTATCTCTTACCGACAACATAATTGACCCCAGTGAGTATGCCCTTGGCTTACCCACTGTCAATGTCCCAGTTGTACACCTTTTTAGATATTTCATTTAACATTATTTCTATGATTTATTTTTTATATTTGTTATTATTGTTTATTTGTTATTATTGTTGTTGACATTATTATTACTTTGATTGTTATTATTAATTATCATTATAATTATCTTTTTAATATTGTACAAGTTATCGGTACGGTAGGCAACTAGTAAAGATGTTTTTATCTGTTTTTGCCTTCCAACCATGTTGTGTACACGGTAAAGCTGAAACAAATGAATAATAGCTTCACGTCCTTTACGGCCAGAAAAATCAATAAATACCTTCTAAGTATAGTCACCATGTGCCCGTACTGACCCTGTGAACTCCTTAATGGTGTTTACCAGGTTCGGTGTTGACTCAGGTAAATATTGAGGTGACTTTACGGCCGTACGTGAGATTAACGTCTCAAACAGTCGGTACATTTCATGTCTCGGGGTTGTAGCTATAGGGCTGCTTGTGTATTAGTGCCGATAAGAGCTTCGTGTATCGGGCCAAGTTTATAACGTAGGAGAATCTTTGAAGAGAAATTAAAATTGTGAAGCAAATAATTGTGCTTGTGCAGAAGTATAGATACTTAATAAGAGCTCTGTGTGTCGTGCAATATAATGTATATCGCAGAAGAAACTTCTATATTAAGATATCTCGGAAGCTATCAAATAGTTCCTGCTGTAATTTAAACGGCAGTAGTCTCTCACCACCCCTGCAGTACCGACGCTTCTCGTTAGGGTGACGAATTGGCGAGCGCACTGCAGATTGCGGGCAGAGGTCAACTCACTGTTGAGTTCTCCGAACTGACCAATGTACTTGTTGACTCGCTGTTGTTTGTTTGTTTGTTTATTTCGATATCCAATTAGAGTTTACAATGTTGTTGTTCATCCGTCGTCGTTGTATTCGACGATGACTGAAACATCCCGCCAGATGTCAACATGTCCAACGTGGGGTTTTAGACTTGAATTTTCTTAAATTCCATAGCCAATTATTACAAACTGTGTAATTGATAATAACTGAACCATATGAGGGTCCAATCAAGCTATACCTTGTAACCGTTCATTTATTCATTCATCATCAGTGATTAGATAACTGAGATGTGATCGTAACACTGATACAGTAGTGACCCCGACACTAGCCTCGAGACTTTTTGCCCACTTGGGCCCCAATATACAGTGCCGTATTATTAACCTCATATTATGTCACTTGTATGTTGTTTAAAAAAAATCACTAAGGCGCACACTCACATACATACTCACATACATACGCACACACGCACGCACACACACACACACACACACACACACACACACACACACATATATATACACGCACACACACACACATACATACATATACACGCACACATACACACGGGTCTATTGATGAGGTAAATTGATATAAACTACAAAACAACAAGGTTCCGAATACTTAGAGTTTTCCCTATTCAGGCAGCAGGTTGTTACCAACAAGGTGTTGCAGTGTTAATCTTGGAGTGTTCGTGTAAAGTTTGAATGTACAGGCGGTTTGTCGTCTCAGTTCTCTCTCAACCAACTGGGAAGTGTTCATGTAAAGTTTGAATGTACAGGCGGTTTGTCGTCTCACTTCTCTCTCAACCAACTGGGAAGTGTTCATGTAAAGTTTGAATGTACAGGCGGTTTGTCTCACTTCTCTCTCAACCAACTGGGAAGTGTCCATGTAAAGTTTGAATGTACAGGCGGTTTGTCTCACTTCTCTCTCAACCAACTGGGAAGTGTTCATGTAAAGTTTGAGTGTACAGGCGGTTTGTCGTCTCACTTCTCTCTCAACCAACTGGGCGTACTTTTCTGCTCACGTACATATCGTTAGACTGCGCATGCGCCTTGATAAAAAGCTAACCTTCTCTCATATGTCACGTGAGGTACGGAAGGGCGGCAAAGCGCCTTTCATTATTTTGCGTGATGATTTCATAAACTTTCCGTGAAAATATCAAAGATCATCAAACCTCGACCGAAAAAGTTGACCTTTATTGCAGTGATCACTTGGTTTTTCTTTTGCGAACTGTTAAGGCATACAAATCCATGGCGAGTAGAGATATTATGAAGTTACACCTGTGTGCTTAGGTGTTCCTGTGAACCCAGGAGAGTGTTTACCAGGTTCGGTGTTGACCTAACGAACGTGTAAGGTAATCAGGTGAAAGAAAGTTCATTTGATGATTTTGCGGGGGAGGGGGGCGGTAGCATTTATCAATCTTTGCAAGAGGGGAGATATGATTCTGACACCTCACGGAAATATTACTATTTACATGACAATACTAATCAAAAAAGGGCCAAATATAAGGCGATGATACGCATAGATGTGGTATCTGTATGGAGGTTCCAACAAATTCGGTGTTGACTTCAGAAACATGTGAGGTAATAGAAGTTAAAGGACGGGTCATTTATATTATTTTGATGGAGAATGCAGTTTTCAAGATTTTGGCGTACTTTTCAACAAGACAGATGCACCATGGATTCCTGTTGGAAATATTAATGGTTAATTAGTTAGTAGTACATGTAGTTGCTATAAATGATGGTTGACACGTTTGTAGGAGAGCATCTCTATGGTTGTATCGACACGTTTTGTTCCAATCGTTAAAAAGCTGACATGCCTCTTGTTCAGAGAGACCCTAAAACCCCGGAGAGGGGCGGTACCCGGTACAGTGTGGACTTTACGATAAGGCGCAGAACGTTTTACAGCAGGGGCTGGTGGTGCTGTGACATTTATTGATTTTTGTTTTATTAAGACAGCCGCCACGCCACGTCGAGAGTTCGAGGCTTTTTTATTTTCCTTCCGCGAGAGAAAGTAGTCCGTTCTATGACTTCGGGCGCCAACAGACCCTACAAGAAAGCTTATCGCAGGAGTATATTGCCGTTCATCTTACTAATGTCAAGTTATTTACAATATTTTAGACGCATTTGTTATCTCTGTGGATTTTTGAACCGATAGTTTATCGTTTTCCCGTCAATGATATGGCCCGAAATCTCGTGATTTTCGTGTAATTTCCCCTCATATTTTCTAACTGTTGTAGATTTCAAACCAACAGGAATTTGGGACCACAAGAAAGAGCAAACATTGTAGTTTCTGTCGGTATAAGGCTCATCATAGATTTTGAGGGCGTAATGCAAATGCCGTCAATCCGCGCGGAGTCATGTCATAATTTTGACTCCAGAATAGAACGCGCCCGATTTGACTTTTTCAGTAATTATCGGCTCTGGACAGGTCTTCGTCCCATAGATATCGAATCTTTGGCCGGAACCAAGTTAACAGTGGTCCCCCGTATATAAATTCCAACTTTCAAGTTGATATGCCAATCCGAGATGATATAAATATAACTTCAAAAGTTCTAACTGACTACCGTAGCGAACCGCGCGCCGTTTTGGGACAGTTCTACGTTCCATGGCCCCCGGGCGTTGGGACTACTTACAAGAAAGCCTGCTGCTTGAGTTTACAACTATGTATGTTCAACATTTCATCGCATATACAACTTTCAAGCTTCTCACTTCACTCCTTTGGATTTTTAACAGATTTGTCTAGCTGTATCCATTTGATTTTATAACCTGAAATCAGTTGATTTTAGTGCAATTTCCACCGCTTTTTCATCTTGTGACAGATTTGAAAATAAACGGAAAATTTAGTGCACAGAATAGTCCGAATTCCCTTCTTTCAGTCGGTATATGGCATACTATCCATTTCGTGGTAGTAATAGGCTTTTTTCCCAATCGCGCGAGGGCACCTCATCAGAGGCATTCAAAAAAGAACGCTTCCGCCCTTGCGTCAACGCCCGTTCCACGGAGCCCGCGCCAGACACGCACCGCCGTATTTGCGTCCTAGTTGCCGTAAGACCAATGTAGCATTTGCTAATTCAGTCCGTCTCAACGCTGTTTTATTCCGTATGCGTCCTCTGACAATACCGGGGATGTGCATCGGTACCGCAACTTGTGTTAAAAAGTCAGCTGTACTCGAATCAGCTACACCAACAACTTGCAATATTTGCGCGTAAAACAGTCGATAAGGTGACCCCGATAGACACGGACTTTAAAACCTTTCCAAATTTCAAACCAACAGGATCTTTACATGAGTTGTAGTCGAAGATTCGACAATGCTAATTCACTAGTCATTAAAGATAGAATCGAGGGCGTAATGCAAATGCCGTCAATGTGAAATTCGTCGAAATTTTTGCCCCGTAAGGCACCGCCATTTTGCTAATTTTACTATGTAACAAATATGACCATGAAACTAACTTTAATTGCCGTAAAATCCCCCCAAAACGGTTTATACAGAGAGCACATGGTGTTCCCTTCTTGTGCATATAACGCAATCTTTGTAAAATGGCCACCAAATAGGTTTAAAACAGCTGTTTAAGTCGGGTGAAATTTCATCCAACTGTCACGCGACAAGCCTTTCCTTAGCAACGACGTTGCTAGGGACCGCGGAACACTTCGAACTGCAAATAAAAACGGTTCGATTCGTGTTCGATTTACTACGTGGCGTGGCGGCTGAAGAGGCGCCTGCCTAAATAAATTTTACGTTGCTACTTGTGAGGATTTACGAATGACTGGTTTATTGACTATGTACTTACTTGGCAAAGTCAACAGACACAAGTGTGATGCATGTGTCTGTAGGCTAGTTTTGGATGGTCATCCAAAGACGGTTATGGAGAGACTTTACGTTACCAACATGTGTACTTTCCATAAAATACTTCAACCAACCTTCCACTCTTTACAGTAAATTACATCTCGTATCTCACCAACACACCTACAGCACAAGATCCGCAAAACGCAATGACTTCAAACTATCAAAACCAAAAACAACAGCTGCAACGAAGTCTTTTCTCTACCGGTGCTCAAAATCCTACAACACTCTTCCGCAACACATCAGATCATCCGTTCCATCATCCTTCAAGCTACTCATCAAAGACAGGCTAAAAAGGACTCAAACATTCTGAACTGGTAGCACATTGAAATTGATGGAAATATGTATATACTATGTAATGTTATGTGTATGTGTACCAATGTAATGTATATGTTTTAATGTATGACCCCAGGAAGAGTAGTGGATGCACAAGTGTATTCACTAATGGGTGTCATTTTAAAAATAAACAATAATCCATGCATATTAGACAGTCTTAACGGTGAATTATTGCCTTATTGTACTGCCTCAGCGGTGTTTTGTGGCTATCCGCTAGTTAGCCAACGCCTTACACAGCCACACACAGTGTAATAATTGCCTTATGATTGGAGTTATCTTTCTTTCGTGCCTCCGTCTCCATATACTGACCTTGTGCACTCCGTAAGAGTGTTTACCAAGCACGGTGTTGATTCAGATATGTCTGGAGATGTAGGGACTTTGAAGGTGAAAGGTTAAAAACGGCTCACTTTAGTTTTGTGGGGAGGGGGTGATTAAGTAACATTTCAAATTTTCGCTACAAGGAGAATACTTGTTAGTTATCACAAATGACAACATTTGGGGTTATGATGGCTTTTCATGAATGACACTATGAACACATGTCATCCAAATGGTTAGTTAAGTAGTGTATTAGACTAAGTTCACCCGTCATACCATTGTGCCCGTACGTAATGACATTGCGAATTCCACAATGATGTTTACCAGGTAAATATTGAGGTGACCTTACGGCCGTACGTGAGGTTAACATCTTATGCTTGTTGGAGGGATGTAATTTCGCAACATTGCAACATTTTTGGCTACAAACGGAATACTATTTAGTTCTAAGAAATGTTAACTTTTTTAGTGCTTTTAATGAATGACACTATGAGCAAAAATGCCATATTAGTTAGTAAAGTAGTGTATTAGTTCACCCATCGAGCCCATACAACTGCGCTTCTTATCAGCCATTTGTCAACGGTTTGTTTGTCAGCCATATAGCTTTACGTCCTTTACAGCCGCAAAAAAATAATAAATACCTTCTAAGTGTAGTCACCATGTGACCATTGTGACCTTGTGAACTCCACAACGGTGTTTACCAGGTGCGGTGTTGACTCAGGTAAATATTGAGGTGACATTTCGGCCGTACGTGAGGTTAGCGTCTTAAACAGGCGGCGCATTCCATGTCTCGGGAGAGGGGGTGCTTGTTGGCTCACTGTTCTTGTTCATCTGTCGTCAAGGTAGCCATGAAGATGGAGAGCTGTCTCCAGGCCCGTCAGGCACATCATAATGTAAAAAAAAAACATCGTGGAGGCTTCTAGGGAGTTTGGTTTCTAATCTTCTCATGAAGCAGTATATAAGTGGGTAAGGTCTGTGTGAGTAGGACAAACCTATCAGAGCTGTGTGTAGAACAGACGTATATCAGAGCTGCTATTCCGCAACAGAACAAAACCGGTGCGTTAGGTCTTGAGGCTGTTCACTGGATATTTCAAACTACGTTTAGCTGTAATATTAAAGGTGGTACAATCAGACTTCATGGTCCATGAAATACAATCACCAGATGCCATTATCATCCATGGAATCTTATTTCACCGCACCACAAGATTAACACTGAAAATAGCTGTAAGCACAATGAAGAATGAAAACAAATGAAAACATTAACGTTGCCGATAGTTCATCATTGTAAATGCCATGATACTATTTCATGAACATCATTTGAACGCTATCAAAGCACTACAGTATTTATCATTGGTAATACAGCATAAAACCAGCTAAAACTGATAACAGTTTTGTGTATTTTTATTAACCATGTATATTCTAACTCTTGTTTATCAATAACTTATCTCTTGAATTGTTAAAATGTAAATATCACAGCTGAAGAATACTAACCACAAGCGATACTAATATAACACCATACGTAGGACGTACATTGTAATTTTGTGATAAGCTAAGTCTTGTTACATGCTATTCAGTCCTTTTGGCCAATTTCTATTTTTCTACCTACCAATTTCGCAACACCACAATTGCATATCTAGTAAGATAGAAATAATGTCTCAGTAGTGCACTTCTGATACATTTTTGTCCCGTTTTCAATTCCACCTTACACATTGAGGATATGCTTGAGTACATTACATCAGGCCATGGCTCATCACAGGACAGAATGGATGGTCCCAAGACGAGTCAATCATTGTGACAGCTTTTACGTTGTATCATCATCATTTCAAGCTGTTGTACAGTGCTCGTCTGTTCACAGGTATAGCTGACGTGCCTCAAATCCTAAACTACAACTGAACCAAACTAGAAGATATTATCAAGTGAACAAGCAGACTAATCTTAGCATAAAGTTCATCTGAGTTGGAAGATTACACGTATGCACAGTGTGGAAAAGTTAAATTGTTCTCCAACTCAGGAATTTGGACTAAACGGAATTTTCTACCGAATCCCCCAGTCTCCTCCAGCTCTCTGACCCGGTCTCTCTGGACTGCCAACTACTATTGACCAATTGCTGACGTCACAAGTGATAAAAGTCACGTGTTCAGAGCAATCGGGTCAGATTGCCAATGAAGGCGGAGTGATTCGGTCGAAAAGTCAGGTCACCTGTACTTACATCATGCTCCGTTACTGTTACAGTAGCGGAGAAGTCACCGCAATCGACAAGTTCTCGTAGAGTTGTCAGCACTGTTACTTCTTGCTAGCTGCAGCCTGTAATAAAAGTAGAAAAAGTCTCAACTCCAACTGATATTGAATGTTCAAAGAGCTACGGGACATGTCGGAGTCATAGAAAGGAAGAAAATACTTTCCTTTAACCCACCAGTCTGACTTTATTGTTGTCGAGGCTACCGCTTTGTTAACAGTCTGCAAGGTGGTTTTATTGTATAGTCACACAAATCAACAGTACCGCCCCAGAGTTGCATTCCGTAACTGATTGCCTTTTGTCATAAGAGATCTTAGTGCAAATTGCACTACTTTACTGTTTATACATGCAATGCTCTTAATCTACCGTACGTTTTCACACATTTCTCGTCAGACAGTAAGGTACCGGCACTTAGAGGGGTGAGGAAATGTCAACACCATATAATTAAATGAGTGTTTTACCTTCATCTTCTCCACAGTGATAATTGCCTGTCGAACCTCCTCCCTACTGAACCTGTCCTGCACATGGCGAAGTCGGTCAGCACAGTCTGGGGAGGAAAGTGACACATGTTGTCTGGTAAGTGATAATGTTCGTGGTCCTTCTGTAGTGTACCGGTGTAATAATGGTGGTGACTATAGAAGGAGAAGGTTATGACTGATGTTCGTAATCTTTTTTCTTCTTTTTTTCGTTTTTTTCTGGTAAGGTCATGTTCCAAATACAACTCACATATAAAGGTTGCTTTCTGACAACGCAATACTGAATAACACACACATGTAGTTAAGAACCACAGTTTCCTTAGCCGTTGGTTTAGAGAGTTAGGCAATATTAGATTTGGTCATTCGTAACACGAGGTACAAAGGGACTTGACTCGTGGGCATGAAAGCTCTATTTATGTAGTACAGCATAGAGGTCTTTATCGTATATATAACATAAAGCTATCCTTCTCACCGTTGAATGTGGGCCTGTCCTCCGGGTTCTGACTCCAACATGTCTGCATCAGCTGACTGACTGACGTCACGTCCTCTCGGTCTGTGGGGATCAGGGTCAGGTCAGGTCGCTGTCCTGACGTCACGGCAAGCCTGATGAGGGCAGAGTTCACAGCATCTTGGAAAGAAAAGATGTTTCATGAATGCATCAAATCTATCTAAATTTATATAAAAATAACTGTTCAATCTCTCCTCTATTAGCATATGCATTGCCTTATTGATTGTCAATCACCTACATTGAATCGATTGGAAACACTACCGCCGATGAAGTCCGACTCGGTAATTCGCAAGTTTATGGTGTGATGTAAATGAGGATAAAAACTTGTAGGCTCCAATTTTATTATGTATTATCCAGGGACTTCGACCCGTCCGCTTTGCGTGGGTACATGCGCACTTCGAACCTTGAATTAGCTTATAACTGCATATTATAAGAAAGCCAGATGTCGTGATGAAAGGACTGAGCTGAGAGATCGTGTACTCACTCCCATATGGCCCCGTTCTTGTTACTATTTCCCATAGCAGCACTTCAAAACTGAAATTGAGACAAATCTTACTCAGATCGAAGAAAACGTGACATATCTGGCTATTAATTAGATATCCACCCTACTGGTACTAAGTTCAGTACAATCGAAAGTCTAGGTGTCGAATACAGTTTTTACGTATACGAGTATTTGTGTCATTCGTTTCACTTCTTCATATAACTTTGTTTCTTTGTCAAAAGAAAAACAGTAGAAGTACCTGTAGACGTCAAACTTCTCAGTTGGAACAAGGTTGATGTCCAAGAAGTACTCTGGCGGCGCATGCGTGATTGTGCTACCTTCCGGACTGGTTTTGGTGACAACACGAGATTCGGCTTTCCACTTGGACAGACCAAAGTCTGAAATCTGAAATTGTTTGTTCCCCAAAATACCGTTATTAAATTAATACATTTTTCATTCTTTTCAAAACTGACTAAACTGACATTTTTCTCTTACAATAGTAATCATTACCTTCACCGCCACCCCCCACCCCACCCCCAGTGACACATTTCCCCCTAGAGCAGACTTACCGAGGAGGGAGTGGGTGACACTGAACAGAGCCAGGTCAACGAGCGCAAAAACTGGGGACAACTTGTTGCAACGGGGCAAGTCTGCAAGTGCAGCTTGCCCATACAAAGAGCAATTACAAACCATTCAGCACCTGTTACAAACTGCAGTCTTGGTCCATCCTGCTCAGACAGTGACCTGAGAGAGGCCACGAGGCAACCAGCAGATAGATAAAGAGTTGGAGCGACAAGATATGATGATGATTACTTTCACATGAAAGTCCCCATACAGTACTTCACAAGTGACCAGGTGGACATTTATACCTTACGCTGGTAATTGTTACCTTCACATGGAAGTCGCCATCCAGTAGCACGTTCTCTGCCTTCAGATCACAGTGGAGAATCTGTGGGTTCTGGCAGTGCAGGAAAGTCATCCCCAGGGAGATCTCGTGCGCCATTCTCCACCTCAGGGCCCAGGGCACGTCCACATCCCGCAGCAGCCCGGCCAGAGAGCCGTTCTCCATGTAGGGCATCACGATGGCGAAGTTTGGGTCCAGACAGACCCCCAGCAGACTGATGACGTGGACCGAATTGCTGGCCAGCTTCAATTTCCTTGCTTCAGAATACAGCACTTCTTGCTCACTTGAGATATAAAAAAACATGACAAAAATATGTTTTTTATTTGTACAACTAAACAAACCTGTGTGCAGTTTGTATAACATTAAAACTATCGTGATAGTAGTAGTAAGGGTAAATTAAAGAAACCAAACCCTAACCTTCCTTCTATCTGGCGAGTCAGCAGATATTTGACAGCTACGTCCTGCTTCCAGTCCAGATGTCGGGCTTGCATTACGTAAGCGAACCCCCCACGGCCGAGAATGGACTGTTCCTCCAGTCGTTCAAAGTTGATGATGGGAAACTTTTGGTCAACCGTCACGCTGGGGTATTTTCTTGCGCTGGAAAATACATCATCATAAATTATCTCAGAAATATTGGTAAATTCGATATATTTTTTTTAGATCTGCAGGAATAGTTTACATTAGTTAATGGGGACGTTTTTGTATGAAATTGATTTGTTGTCAAATTGCGTTTGATTAGCCTTAGATATCAAACGGACATTTTCTAGCAGAATAGAATATGCTCGTACCTGCTCTGCAGCCCATCTGCCTCTTGACCACCAACAGCACCGACGGCTCCAGTTTCCTGTCCTCTGCGATCTGGGGTCTGATGGGGAATGATCTTTTTAGGTTTCAACATTATGCAGATCACGCATTCCATTTCTTGGTTAACGCATTGTGACTATTTTAACGGAAATGTCTATTTTGTCTTGATAGTAGTCGTTTTCCTCACAAGTGAAGACAACAAAGTTTACAAATTTCCGTAAGGTATTTGTATCCAAGACGATCAAAACAGGTAGCAAAGATTAATAACAAATACTGAAAAGTCACAAGTCGAAGTAGAAAGTCAACGATAAACACCATCCCACCCTGAGTGTCGGTGAAATTTGCTCGGCCAGCTGCTGAAAGTCCAGGTCTCTGAGGTGCTGCTCCAGGGCGGAAAGTGTGGCCGCCTCACCTTCCTTCTCTCTCCGCTGTACCAGGGTCTGGTACACCTGGTCAGGAACGTCGTCTGGGGCGGAAGCCTGATTAAGTAGGTTATTGTAGATTATCATATGAGAATTAATTCAGTTCAACCTCACCACTGTATTAAGAGCCTATATCTGTGATGGTACAAGGAATAAGGAAGTAACTCATTATTGTCTTGGTGGCCAAAGCGTTTTTATCTGTAAGGGAGGCGAAATGTCTGAAGATAATAAATGTCACGAGCTCGTGTAAGACATTTTTGGTTGTTCTGAACAGCATGACACAATTCTATTTATCTGCAAAGTTACATATAGAACTAGAGTTCGGCGACCTCATACCTCCATGAAATATTGAGTGTTTTTGTCGATTTTATGCTTGTTGATGATGACTTGTATCATAAGTTGTATGAAATGATATTCGTGTTATTTCTACTAGTTGTGTGGATAGTTATCACATGGGCACTATGGTAACATGCAGCAGGTGTGTGGAATCTTTGTGATGTTTATATTATCATGTTATGATCATACTGGCAACTTGCAAAGTAGAGAGTATGTTTCAGAATCCATAACAAATACTACTACACATCAGGATACAAACACATCTTCAACACAAGCAATAAGACACAAAATGTCCATCAACCAATACCCACATATAGGTTACGGGGACTTTATGCCAGATATATGATAATCCAAGTACATACCAACACAACATCAGCATAACGCCACGTGGAGCACGAAACATCTAACAGCATAAACGAAGTATAACACACCAGGTCCCCAAAGGCACAAGTGGATGAATACAAAGTTAATTATCATATTGAAATTGTCCAGGATCGGCAAACAGTTGCTCTAAGGAGTCAACTGTCACAGATGCCCTAACCAGTTGCTATATGACGTCAACTGTTCAGATAGGGTAATACCAAACACATCCACATAATATATATCTAATAAAACCGAGTACATACTAACAAAACTTCAGCGTGACGCAGGGTGGACCACATAACATCTAACAGTACAAAAGAAATATAATACAGCTTGTTCCTAAACGCACAAGTACATAAATACAATTTATTATCACTTTCAAAATTGTCCTGGTTCCCCCCCCCCCCCCAACAGATGCTCTACGATGTCAACTGTATATCGCAGATATAGGGGTGATTTCTGATATTATTACATCGATTATAACGACAGATACGGGGCCCATAATCTAATCACTTCCAGCAATCATCACACCCCACCAATACATCAAGTATGAAATCAATCCACCCAGCCGTTCTTCAGTCGAGGCTATCGTTTTCCCCAAACAGTTGTTGTCAACTGATAAAAAAAAACATATGTTCATGGCTATCACTGGCGACACAAATCACCTCACCACCTGCTTGGAGATAAGGTGATTGACAAAGAGGGAAACCACGATGCCTGTTCCAATATATCGCAGATATAGGGGTGATTTCGTATATTATTACATCGATTATATCGACAGATACGAGGCCCAAAATCTAATCAATTCCAGCTATCGTCACACTCCACCAACACACTAAGTATGAAACCAATCCACCCTGCCGTTCTTGAGTCGAGGCTATCGTTTCCCCCCAACAGTTGTTGTCAACTGATCCAAAACAACATATGTTCATGGCTATCTTGGAGATAAGGTGATTAACAAAGAGGGAAACCACGATGCCTGTTCCAATATATCGCAGATATAGGGGTGATTTCTTATATTTTTACATCAATTATAACGACAGATACGGCTCCCAAAATCTAATCAATTCCAGCTATCATCACACTCCACCAACACAACAAGTATGAAACCAATCCATCTAGCCGTTCTTGAGTAATCATCTACACAGACAGAGACACATAACAGAAAATATAACCTCCATTCCATGACATTTCATGGAGGTAAAAATAACCTCACCTTGATGGCGTCCATGGCCCTGTTGCTGAGCCCCAGGCTCCGGGCGAGAGGTTTCCACTGGGTTTGGCTCATCCTCACGGACAGGCGGTTGAAGGCACGGAGAATTCTCTCTTCTGAATAAAAGAACGCATGGTCGTTTCAGTCATTGCATATATAATATAATATGATATGATATAATGTAAGGCAATACTCATGACAAACACGTGTATTTCTATTTGCACTGGGAATTGAAATCTGAAGGTTTAAGCATTCAGCAAAGAAATTATAAAAGTTCAAATCCGTTCAAATTAAAGTCTGCAACGTAAAAACAAATATTCAGCTAAAGATCATAAATGTAGATCTTGAGCCGCTCTCATAGAAAGTGATAAAAGATATATCTATAATCAAGTCTTTTTGACAGCCTGTCTAAAACACGCCTCACCTTTCACAGACTCCTGTTTCAGGAAGGCCATGATGGCGCCGGTCCCTTGTTCACACACATCCTGTGGAGGGTATGTCAGGGGGTTTCCAGAAACATCCAAGTCCTTCAGCTTGTCTGCTCGGTGAAGGGCGGTTGGGAGCCTGGTGATGTTGTTGTTCCTTATGTCCAGTTTCTCCATGGCAGGTAGTTCACACAGGACTTCTGGGAACGTGTCGAACTTGTTGTTCCAGAGTTGGACCACACGTAGGTTGTGCAGGTGACTCATGGTGCTCGGCAGGGTTCTGAGGAGGTTGTTTTCCAATGCCAAGAACCACAGGTGTTGTAAGTTTCCCACTTCATCTGGGACAATGTCAAACTTGCGCCCGCCAGCTTGTCCAGCATACAGTTCCTCCAGTGTCTTCAGCTGCAGCACCTGTCTGGGGAACTCATCAAACTGACTGGCGGGGACACTGAGAGACTTCAGCCTGGTGAGTCGTGTGACGTCATCGGGTAGACGTCTGATGGGGTTTGGGCCGACATTTAACACCTCAAGGTTAGGGAGCGAGCAGACGCTTGAGGGAACCTCCGTCAGCTGATTACCAGTAATGTACAGTTCTCTCAGTTTCTGCAGCTTTTCCACACCAGGAGGGAAGGTGGAGAGCTTATTGTTATAGACACTTAACTTCTCCAGGTTAGGGAGCGAGCAGACGCCTGAGGGCATCTCCGTCAGCTCATTATCATAAATGTACAGTTCTCTCAGTTTCTGCAGCTTTTCCACACCAGGAGGGAATTTAGAGAGCTTATTGTTACCGACAGTTAACAACTCAAGGTGAGGGAGCGAACAGACACCTGAGGGTACCTCCGTCAGCTGATTATCCTGAATGTACAGTTCTCTCAGTTTTTGCAGCTTTTCCACACCAGGAGGGAAGGTGGAGAGTTTATTATTACTGACATCTAACTCCTCAAGGTTAGGGAGTGAGCACACCCCTGAGGGTACCTCCGTCAGCTGATTACCATAAATGTACAGTTCTCTCAGTTTCTGCAGCTTTTCCACACCAGGAGGGAAGGCGGAGAGATTATTGTTACTGGCATCAAAGTTTACAAGGTTGAGGCAAGAAAAGATTTTTGTAGGAAGTTTCGTTAACTTATTGTCCTTTACCCATAGCCATTCCAGCTTTTGTAAATCTTCCAACCCGTCAGGCAACTCACTCAAATTATTGCTATGGACATATAACTTTTTTAGCCCTTGCAAGGAACTGATCGCCTGTGGCAAACTTGTCAGCATGTTGCTATACGCGTCCAAACGGTAAAGTTTCTGCAGACGGCAGATTGCTTCCGGGATGCTGATTATCTTGTTGTTGGACACATCTAGAATCTCCAGGTCAGTGATATCAAACACCTCCTCCGGGATGGACGTCAGACCCTGGTTACTCAGGTCAAGTTTCAGGCGACCGTTGACGGTCTGAGGCTGGAGGTTCAGGACCGCCGCCATGATGGATTTCCTACATAACGTACAAAGAAACTTTAGATATGATTCCCGCAAACGCGCATAGCACGATATACAAGCACGAAAGAGGCACAAACACACACACACACACACACATCCACATAAACATAAACACATAAACACACATATACACATGCACAAGCACACGCGCACACACAGACACACACAAACCTATGATGGTGATGAGATGCATCGTATTGGATATAAGTTACTGTAGAGTAGAAACCCTCAATACTAGCCTCTGACCACAGTCACGATTGAAAAACTATAGGCATATACATGTAACTTGACTGCTTAGTTAAAATTGCTCTGTATGACAGCAAACGTGGGACTGACTGGTTCATTTTTAGCTGTTATAAGTTTACAATCGTTCGTCCGCTTTGTCATATCGCAATCTTCACGTTATGACAACTCAATTGTGCTGTCACAAAGATAACGCCGTTCTATCATTAAACGCCACTGGGAGGTGGACTCGGCCTCAGGCCAGCAGACATGCGCACTTACCAAACTTCATTTACTGACAACACAATCATGTAGCCATAGAGAGAACGTTATTCCCCTACTTGACCTTTGAACTCCAGTGGGAGATGGCACCAGGTACAACGTACAAACATACATGTGCTGTGCAATACGTTTCAACCGATACAAGTTGGGGGTTTTGACTAGAAATGACATCTTCATTTACTGTAACCGTAGGAACGTGTGTGATCCTAACACGGATACAGTAGTGACCCTGACACTAGACTCGAGATCCGCAGTCACGTTTTACTCACCGTTAGACTTTTTGTCAGACCATCAAACATGCTAAAGTACACCACAATCTTCTTTTACTGACTAAAAGTTATGTTATATACCAGCCGACATGCTCACTCCGCCATCTTTATTTACTGACGACACAATTATGTAGCCATAGAGAGAACGTTATTCCCCTACTTGAACTTGGAACCCCAGTGGGAGGTGGCACCAGGTACAACATACCTGCGCTGCCAAGACATTTCAACCGATACAAGACTGGGAATTTCTGACTTTTTTTGCAAATTTCATAGATCAGTAATGACGATCTACCCTGCTGTTTTACTACCCAATGTGTGCTTGTCATCATCATTACACCGGAAGAGTCCTAACTTTGAACATCAGCTAAGCCTTTGGGTGATGTTTCGACATCTGTTTTATGCGATTTAAGAACATATTTACGTATGTTAGACTCTGTCGCAGGCTAACCGACATGCTCACTCCGCCATCTTTATTTACTGACAACACAATAATATAGCAATATGAACATTATTCCCCTACTTGACCTTTGAGCTCCCGTGGGAGGTGGCACCAGGTACAATGTACAAACATACCTGCGCTGCCGAAAGATGTAAACATGTCCAACTTGGGGTTTTAGATTTGAATTTTCTCATTTCTCAAATCCACAACTTAGTAATAAGAAGCTACGCAATTGATAAGAGCATAACGATATGAAGGCTCAAAATGATTAATCTATAGTTTGTAATCGATAATTAGTGATTAGAATAATGAGACGTGATCCTAACACTGATACAGTAGTAACCCCCACACTAGCCTCGAGATCCGCAGGCACGTTGCACACACCGTGACTATGGAGCAACCGCGTGACTTTGCTGTTGCTACTTGGCTGAGTAAAAATTTAATTAGTTCACTGCGTCATAACATCAAAGAAAGTCGAAAACGTTACACCATCATGATTTGATTCTTGTTTGATATGAAAAAATTTAAAGCATGAAAGAGCTTAGCTATTGTTGCTGAAGACTTTGCTTAAGTTCGTAAGAGAATTTTTATAAATAGGCAATGGAGAGGCAATCTAACCTGTAGGCTTACTTAAATTTCTTCCCAAATGTTTAGGGATGATGTATTGGAGTAAGGTCCCTGGCTATGAGAGGGGGGGGGGGGGCTGCTCCAACCCGGTTTCAGATTCCCCAACTGCGGGCCGAGAGCGATACAACGTCAACATCCTTACAAGTCAAGTGCTGATCATTATCATTATCATTACAACATCCATCATGCAGATATACGGACGTATTTCATTATGAAAGTTATGTTCTTATAGTCTCTCCATGCTATAAGTAACTAAGTAAGAACTTTACTATCAAGCTCAAACCATACCATTTGCTGGTTACAAAGATGGAGTTTCCTATGTTTGCATTGGATACAGAGACTCTTTAAACCGTCTAACACGGTGTCTAGTAAAAGATAAACAAATCAACAGCATAAGAAGTGCCCAATTACCTACAGTTTTCACTCCTTATGCATTATGTTGAGACGATGTGAGGCACAGTTAGTCTTAATCTGTATTGTAATCTGGATTTTTACCGGATCGCTCCCCTCAAAAATCCCAGCCACTACTACCTACGCGACCCAACGTCTGCTTGGAGAATACCGTATCCCCACTTGATCTTTAAACGCCAGTGGGAGGTGGCACCAGGTACAATGTACAAAGATAACGGTACCACCCTGCCACAATGGCAAACACGTCACACTAGGGGTTTTAGACGTGACTTGTTCAACGTTGATGTAAGTTAGTAATGACGAGCTTTTTGATAATACGTTACATCAGGATTTGATGACTGAATGCGATAAAAGTTAATATAACTATAATAAGTATATATATAAGTATAATAATTTGTATTCCCAATGACAAGTCGCATCTTACGGCATGTTCGTTACAAATACTGATACTTGAATTCCCCCAATACTAGCCTCCGGCCACTCAGTCACGTTGCGTATAACGTGACTATTGGATAGTCACGTAACTTTTTTTCTTTGTTAATTCTAATCTGTTTCATTTGTCAGGACAGATTTAATGCAATATAGACAATCTGCTTTTGGTTGTCATGAAATCAGTCAAAGGCAAGTTGGTTTCCATGGTACCCATTGGCAAAAACACAAAACATGCATGTAACATTATGATTTAAAATAAATCAATGGATAGGCATGGGACCTTGATATCTAGCTATTCTGTGTTAAAATGAAGAGGTACCTTAATATCTAGCTATTTTGTGTTAAAGTGAAGAGTTTGCTATCGCACAGAAAACTTTCGTAGTTGTCAACGAGTCACGCCAGGTCTATTTGTAAGGTGAGTGACTCAAAGCTATAACATAACGAGGTAACAATTACTCACGGCTTTAACACGGTGGTGCAAATTTAGGTGCAACCTTGTTCTTGGGTTGTTTGCTCCACTCAGTAACTTTACACACTGTTTGCTCCACGTAGACGTGTTTGCCCAGCGCATGCGCCTTACCGTAAAAGTAGAATTTCCCCTCGACTCACGTGATGTATTACATCATGGGCAGGCCTGTCTGCCTTTGGTAGATGTTTCAACTTAACTTTTTAACACCTGCCGGAGTGAAACATATGACCTTGTCTGACCACAAAATTAGAAATACAACCATTGTAGTGATGATTGATGGATATTACTTCTCTGAACCGATCAAAAACAAACAAACAGATGGATATCAGCTCACCTGTTGTGCTTACGTGTCACTGCTGACCTCTGACCCCTAGGAGGGTGTTTACCACGTACGGTGTGGACTTAACGAACGTGTGAGGTGATAAGGTTAAGGTTGGGCCATTGTGCGTTTGATGGAGGGGGATTTGCAGTAATATTAGATAATTTTGCAGTGCAAGGGATGAAGTATCAACACCTGGCAGGAAAACTGTAGTAGTTACTTGACAATTTACTACTTAGCAAATAGAATTTTTAAGATTTTTGTTTTATTTCTGTTATGTAGGTTGTAGTTTACCTTAAGAAAGTCACTATTCTTATGAGTTATTAATTTTCTTTATTTATTACAACCCCAAATATGACGATATGTTTAGAGGGACTATCTGTATAATTTGGCCCAAATGGTGCCTCGTGTTTTTACACTGAGACAATGTGAACCCCGGAGAGTGTGGACGTTACGAGCATGTGATGTGATCATAACAACACTTCACGTTTGATGGGAGGGGATCTACATCTATTGATTCTTTAAACAGGAGAGATGAAGTATCTGTACCTGTCCAAAACGTACGTGGCTATTTGGATAATGGTTTGTCGATATCTAACAGTTACTTGACAAAGAAGAACAGATGTAGTTTAGTAGGGGTAAGACATATACATTTGTAGTAAGACATATAAACAGAATTTTTCCTCCAACTTTTCTTCTCGTCAGCCTTTGTCAGCGGTTAATTAGGCAGCTTTGCGTCCTTTCCTACCGCAAAAATCAATAAATTCCTAAAATAGAGTCACCCGTCGTGCCGCCGTGCCCATAGTGACCTTGTGACCTCTACAACGGTGTTTACCAGGTAAATATTGAGAAGACTTTACGGCCGAACGTGAGGTTAACATCTTATACTTCTTAAAAAGAAGTAATTTCGCAACATTTTTTGCTACAAACAGAATGCTATTCAGTTCAAAGAAATGTTAACTTTTTTTATTGCTTTTAATAAACGGCATTATGAACAAAAGTACCATATTGGTTAGTAAAGTAGTGTATTAGTTCACCCTTTGTGCTTCTTGTCAGCCATTTCTCAACCGTTAGTTTGTCTGCCATACAGCTTTACGTCCTTTACAGCCAGAAAAATCAATAAATGCCTACTAAGTATAGTCACCATGTGCCCGTACTGCCTTAAAGTTTGTATTGACCTTGTGAACTCCACAATGGTGTTTACCAGGTTCGGTGTTGACTCAGGTAAATATTGTACGGTGTTGACTCAGGTAACTATTGAGGAGACCTTACGGCCATACGTGAGGTTAATATCTCAAACAGGCGGCACATTCCATGTCTCGGGGGTTGTAGCTATAGGGCTGCTTGTGTATTAGTGCCCTTAAGAGCTTCGTGTATCGGGCCAAGTTTATAACGTTGGAGAATCTTTGTAGAGAAATTAAAATTGTGAAGCAAATAATTGTAGATAGATACTTAGATAAGAGCTCTGTGTGTCGTGCAATATAATTTATATCGCAGAAGAAACTTCTATATTAATTGTTGTTATAACTATTTCCTGTTGTAATTTAAACGGCAGTACTAGAAGTCTCTCACCACCCCTGCAGTACCGACGCTGTTCGTTAGGGTGACGAATTGCCGAGCACACAGGTTGCGGGCAAAGGTCAACTCATTGTTGAGTTCTCCTTACTGACCCATGTACTTATTGACTCGCTGTTGTTGTTTGTTTGTTTATTTGTTTATTTCGATCTCCAAGTAGAGTTTACAATGTTGTTGTTCAGCCGTCGTCGTTGTATTCGACGATGACTGAAACATCCCGCCAGATGTCAACATGTCCAACGTGGGATTTTAGACTTGAATTTTCAAATTCTTAATTCCATAGCCAATTATTACAAACTGTGTAATTGATAATAATATGACCATATGAGGGTGCGATCAAGTTATACCTTGTAATCGTTCATTTATTCATTCATCATCAGTGATTAGATAACTGAGATGTGATCGTAACACTGATACAGTAGTGACCCCGACACTATCCTCAACACTTTTTGCACACTTTGGCCCCAATATACAGTGCCTCATATTATGTCACTTGTTGTTTAAAGAAAAATCACTAAGGCGCACACTCACATACATACTCACATACATACGCACACACACACACGCACACACACACACACACACACACACATGCACACACATACACACATACATGCACACATATACACGGGTCTATTGATGAGGTAGATTGATATAAACTACAAAACAACAAGGTCCCGAATACTTACAGTTTTCCCTATTCAGGCAGCAGGTTGTTACCAACAAGGTGTTGCAGTGTTACTCTTGGAGTGTTCGTGTAAAGTTTGAATGTACAGGCTGTTTGTCGTCTAACTTCTCTCTCAACCAACTGGGAAGTGTCCATGTAAAGTTTGAATGTACAGGCGGTTTGTCGTCTAACTTCTCTCTCAACCAACTGGGCGTACTTTTCTGATCACGTAGATATCGTTGGACTGCGCATGCGCCTCGATAAAAAGTTAACCTTCTCTCATATGTCACGTGAGGTACGGAAGGCTGGCAAAGCGCCTTTCATTATTTTGCGTGATGATTTCATAAATTCCGTGAAAATATCAAACCTCGACCAAAAAAGTTGACAGACAATTATTGCAGTGATCACTTGGTTTTTCTTGTGCTAACTGTTAAGGCAAACAAATCTATGGCGAGTAGAGATATCCTGAAGTTACACCTGTGTGCTTAGATGTTCCTGTGAACCCGGGAGAGTGTTTACCAGGTACGGTGTCGACCTAACGAACGTGTGAGGTGATCAGGTGAAAGAAAGTTCATTTGATGATTTTGCGGGGGAGGGGGGCGGTAGCATTTATCAATCTTTGCAAGAGGGGAGATATGATTCTGACACCTCACGGAGATATTTCTATTTACATGACAATACTAATCAAAAAGGGCCAAATATAAGGCGATGATACGCATAGATGTGGTATCTGTATGGAGGTTCCAACAAATTCGGTGTTGACTTCAGAAACATGTGAGGTAATAGAAGTTAAAGGACGGGTCATTTATATTATTTTGATGGAGAATGCAGTTTTCAAGATTTTGGCGTACTTTTCAACAAGACAGATGCACCATGGATTCCTGTTGAAAATATTAATGGTTAATTAGTTAGTAGTACATGTAGTTGCTATAAATGATGGTTGATACGTTTGTAGGAGAGTATCTCTATGGTTGTATCAACACGTTTGGTTCCAATCGTTAAAAAGCTGACATGCCTCTTGTTCAGAGAGACCCTGAGAGGGGCGGTACCCGGTACAGTGTGGACTTTACGATAAGGCGCAGAACAGTTTACAGCAGGGTGCTGTGACATTTATTGATTTTTGTTTTATTAAGAGGCGCCTGCCTAAATTAATTTTACGTTGCTACTTGTGAGGATTTACAAATGACTGGTTTATTGACTATGTACTTACTTGGCAAAGTCAACAGTCACAAGTATGATGCATGTGTATGTAGGCTAGTTTTAGATGCTCATCCATGCATATTAGACAGTCTTAACGGTGAATTACGTATTGTACTGCCTCAGCGGTGTTTTGTGGCTATCCGCTAGTTAGCCAACGCCTTACACAGCCACACACAGTGTAATAATTGCCTTATGATTGGAGTTATCTTTCTTTCGTGCCTCCGTCTCCATATACTGACCTTGTGCACTCCGTAATGGTGTTTACCAAGCGCGGTGTTGATTCAGATATGTCTGAAGATGTAGGGACTTTGAAGGTGAAAGGTTAAAAATGGCTCACTTTAGTTTTGTGGGGAGGGGGTGATTAAGTAAAATTTCAAATTTTTGCTACAAGGAGAATACTTGTTAGTTATCACAAATGACAACATTTGGGGTTATGATGGCTTTTTATGAATGACACTATGAACACATGTCATCC
>NW_023365789.1:129276-158350 GCF_000003815.2 Branchiostoma floridae
AGGTTCGATAATGACTCAGGTAAATATTGAGGTGACCGTACGGCCGTACGTGATGTTAGCAACTTATGCTTGTTGGATGCATGTAATTTCGCAACATTGCAACATTTTTGGCTACAAACGGAATACTATTTAGTTCTAAGAAATGTTAACTTTTTTTAGTGCTTTTAATGAATGACACTATGAACAAAAATACCCTATTAGATAGTTAAGTAGTCGATTAGTTCACCCTTCGAGCCCATACAATCTGCGCTTCTTATCAGCCATTTGTCAACGGTTTGTTTGTCATCCATATAGCTTTACGTCCTTTACAGCCGCAAAAAAATTAATAAATGCCTTTTAAGTGTAGTCACCATGTGTCCGTACCCACCTTGTGAACTCCACAATAATGTTTACCAGGTCCAGTGTTGACTCGGGTAAATATTGAGAATACCTTACGGCCGTACGTGTGGTTAATGTCTTAAATAGGCGGCGCATTCCATGTCTCGGGGGAGGGGTGCTTGTGCCGAAAATAGCTTTGTGTATCGTGCGAAGTTTATAACGTAGGAGAATCTTTGATGAGAAATTAAGATAGGTCATGTGAAGCAAATAATTTTGCTTGTGCAGAGGTATAGATAAGAGCTCTGTGTGTCGTACAATGAGATATAACAATCCTCATCTCGGAAGTAAATAGTTCCTGTTGTAATTTTGATGGCAGTTCTCGCTCACCAACCCTGCAGTACCGACGATTCCCGTTAGGGTGACGAACTGCCGAGCACACAACAGGTTGCGGGCAGAGGTCAACTCACGGTTCAGTTCTCCTTACTGACCCATGTACTTATCAGCTCACTGTTGAGTACTCCTTACTGACCCATGTACTTATCGGCTCACTGTTGAGTTCTCCTTACTGACCCATGTACATATCGGCTCACTGTTGAGTTCTCCTTACTGACCCATGTACTTATCGGCTCACTGTTGAGTTCTCCTTACTGACCCATGTACTTATCGGCTCACTGTTGAGTTCTCCTTACTGACCCATGTACTTATCGGCTCACTGTTGAGTTCTCCTTACTGACCCATGTACTTATCGGCTCACTGTTGAGTTCTCCTTACTGACCCATGTACTTATCGGCTCACTGTTGAGTTCTCCTTACTGACCCATGTACTTATCGGCTCACTGTTGAGTTCTCCTTACTGACCCATGTACATATCGGCTCACTGTTGAGTTCTCCGAACTGACCCATGTACTTAACGGCTCACTGTTGAGTACTCCTTACTGACCCATGTACTTATCGGCTCACTGTTGAGTACTCCTTACTGACCCATGTACTTATCGGCTCACTGTTGAGTACTCCTTACTGACCCATGTACTTATCGGCTCACTGTTGAGTACTCCTTACTGACCCATGTACTTATCGGCTCACTGTTGAGTTCTCCGAACTGACCCATGTATTTATCGGCTGTTGTTGTTGTTTTCGATGACTTTACGCCAGGTACGCTGTGTCCGACTGGAGTATTTCAGTCTTATGTGAACAGCTCTGAACATTAATTACAAGTAGCCTGACATTACAGGTATTATTCCTCGGTCTATACAATGCCATGTAATGCATATGAACATCACTAAACGGAAAGGTCGACGTAACAGAAAAACCATCATAATAAGATACGAAAGATACATAGATAACCTGAATACAAACACGATAGTTCATTCAATGGACACACGCTTTCTTGCAGCTTCTTTTTTGTTCACGAAAGACAGCACCTTGGCTATACCAGGAACATCATAATATAAAACTGAAAGACTGACAGCCTGATAAGAAGGCTGGTTTCTAACCTTCTCGTAAAGCAGTAGATGTAAGGGGGTGGGTAGAACAGACCTATCACTACCAGAGCTGGTCTCACAAATTGTGTAGAAAACTGCTGTGTCACGTCTTCAGGCGGTTTACTGGTTATAACATACCGGCAAAGTTCACCTGTTTCAGTTTTAGCATCGGGCCTCACAGTAAGGGGTTACATACTTGGTCATACATACCGTTTTTACCCAATTTTATTTCACTGCATCACAAGATTGAGAAGCAAGATATGTGTAGATATTTCTCAAAAGCACATTACTGTAAGCAATATTAGACGTGTATCAAGTAGCGAAGACTTAACATGTTACCTGTACAAAAGTTAATAACTGTTACGATTTTATGTAGTCAAGGTGGCATATGATATAAGTGATCCCAATTTGTTTCTTAAAACGTTTCTTGTTAGTTGTGACTAGAAAATCACCTTAAGAGTTTGCACCAGTCTTGCCTTTTGTCTATCAGGAATCTAGCAGATAAAAGCACATTTACCATATACCATTATTGCGATCTAGTCTTATTACTACACCAGCCCCATAAAAACAATGATTGTAAAAAAAAAGATGAAACCTCTGTTGCATTAACCATTTTTGCTTAGCAAAACTATTACATCTTCAACCATTTAAGCATAATAATCAAATTTCATTTTATTACCTGATTGCAGAAATTTCAGACCCTGAACTGGTGCAGCAATGTTCATTTTGTTAAAGACTTTTAAACTTTAAACCAGTGTTGCCTTTTGGCCTGTCCTGGATCTTGATGAATTAAAAAAAAAACTTCCTGTGTCCTTTGAACTACTCTGCGTGGCTGTATCAGCATTGTTCTCTGTAGATTTCTCCTGCTTGTTCCTTAATCTACACGAAAACTTGACAAATCTGGTGCTGTTAACCGTCTCCAATCCATACGTCAAGGTTTTGAATCAGTTCTTGCGAGCCTGTGAACAAGAGCAACAAACATGTCATCAGCACGATAGAATTCAACGTAACATTTCCATATAGAATGACATTGTGTGACAGAGTTACATGCAGTTTAAATGGACAGATTGTATATATTTAACCAATCGGGTGCCTGGTATCCAGCCTGTTCTAGCTTCAGTTCACTCTTCTGTTTGCTTCCCTTGTAGGATTAGATGAGGGCTGGGCAGACTAATGTTTTGTCGGCTTGGATCTGGCCATTGGCGACAGTCTGACATGTTCGTTAGGACACATAACAGCAAGTGAATCTTTATTAGCCCGGATACACACAACCGAGAATGGCCGTCCTACCGTCCCCCAACCATGGTGCGAGCGTTTCTGGTACTATGTAGGTCGGCTGGTGTTCGACGCGGGCGGCTGATATCAGTGTACTTCTCACTATGCTGATATGCGGATGCGCCAGCCGAATTTTGAAAAAAATTCGAAACACTCAGCTGTGAATCGGAGGTCTTGAACGGATTGGCTCCCATGGGTTGGGGGTAAGTCGCCAGTAATATGAAGTGTTTTGTCAAACTGCTCCTGACGTAAACGTACTACCAACCTTGGCTATATGTAACCTTGGCTATATGTAACTCTGTGGATGGTATGGTGG
The DNA here is from genome assembly GCF_000003815.2 of Branchiostoma floridae. Classification (NCBI taxonomy): domain Eukaryota; kingdom Metazoa; phylum Chordata; class Leptocardii; order Amphioxiformes; family Branchiostomatidae; genus Branchiostoma; species Branchiostoma floridae. The sequence continues at coordinate 132,666 of NW_023365789.1, forward strand.
TTGATTCGTGTGTGTGAACACCGGGCCATAGAAATTGTTGAGATGAATTTTTTGGTAGAATTTCAAAATTGGGCTGGCATCCACCATTTTCGAAGCTTGGGTACCATCCGGGTAATAGTTCGCTCCTATATTCGCTTCTGCAGAGAAGCGACTGTATATAGTGCATAATAAATGTCCGAGCCAGAAGCGACTGTATATAGTGTGTAGGAAATGTCAGAGCTAGCTACTTTCCGGATGGTACCAAGGCTACCCTTTCCTAGCTTCGCATCGCTCCTGTGATTTCTTCCATAGCCAGATATTCAGCAGGCAAGTGATCGGTAGGAGCGAGCTGAAGATTAATTGAATATGGTGGACGTCAAGAGGCTACTTATCTTTGCTGGATAACAGGGCGATCAGCAAATAAAAATGTTTTGTTGTTACCTTCATCACATCGATGATTGCCTGTAGAATGTCCTCTTTACTGGACCTGCTGGTCACGGTAATGAGATGGTCTGCACACTCTGGAGATCAAAGGCATGAAATATTTACACTGCAAAACGAAAAGCGGGATTTACCACTAACAATAAATGCCAGGTAATGATTGCTTTTGTCATTTGATAATGATTGTTTCAACGATTATCAGACCTTTATGGGCAACCATTTCCAGACGTACATATTTGACTTACCTTGGGACATAACCTCGTAATAGCTTAAATAACACTAGCGACAGATACATGCAGGGAATCTTTACCGGCGCTGTGTATCGCCCAATCAACCATTCCCAGATTCACGCGGCATATATCATAGCTAGTGTGAGTGCAGAAGATTGCATGAAGTATGGATTACCCTGGAATGTGGGCCTGTCCTCCGGGGTCTGGCTCCAGCATGTCTGCATCAGCTGACTCACTGTGGCCACGTCAGGCAGGTCTGTAGGGACCAGGGTCATGTCAGGTCGCTGTCCTGACGTCACCGCAAGTCTGATGAGGGCAGAGTTCATAGCATCTGCAGATATGATGATAGAACAATTGGCAAATGCTTGGTAAGTTTTTCACTTGCGCAAATTTGAAATATTGCATTTGAGAATCATAAACTTGAAGATATTCAAAGTCTATTTAGAATTTACTAGAAGATTGGAATGCCTTGACATAAATTTAGACCAAGCAAATATCAGACAAAATGGCATATCGTGAACTCACTTCCATATGGCTCTGCTCTCGTAATGATCTCCCAAAGCAGCACACCAAAACTGAAAAACAAAATACAGTACTTTAGGAATGTCTAACGGGAAAAAATATTCATGTTTCATTTTGTTAATTAAGTGTATGATAAAGAATTTCCCTAGTACCTGTAGACATCGAACAGAGGTGTTGGGACGAGGTTGATATCCAAGAAGTACTCCGGTGGCGCATGCGTGATTGTGCTTCCTTCCGGGCTGGTTTGGGTGACAACGCGAGATTTCAGCTTCCACTTCGACAGCCCAAAGTCTGAAATCTGAAATGGAAAATTCACTTAAGTTTTCCATCATCTGTGCCTAAATGTAAAACCTTCAATTCGCTATTCAAGTGACCAGGTGGACATTTGTCCCTTACAATTAAAATTGTTACCTTCACATGGAAGTCCCCATCCAGTAGCACGTTCTCTGCCTTCAGATCACAGTGGAGAATCTGTGGGTTCTGGCAGTGCAGGAAAGTCATTCCCAGGGAGATCTCGTGCGCCATTCTCCACCTCAGGGCCCAGGGCACGTCCACATCCCACAGCAGCCCGGCCAGAGAGCCGTTCTCCATGTAGGGCATTACGATGGCGAAGTTTGGGTCCAGACACACCCCCAGCAGACTGATGACGTGGTCTGATCGGCTTCCCAGGTTCAGTTTCCTCGCCTCGGAGTACAGCACGTCTTGCTCACTTGAGGTATAAAGAACATAACAGAAATATGTTTTGCATTTGTTCTTTAAGTGTAGGTCATTTATTTTGATAGCCACTAAACAATCATGTTTGCAGGTTGTATAGCGTTCGAGCTATCGTGATACTAGTAAGCGTAAATAAAAGACATCAGACCCTGACCTTCCTTCTATCTGACGCGTCAGCAGATACTTGACAGCCACGTCCTGCTTCCAGTCCAGATGTCGGGCTTTCATTACGTAAGCGAACCCCCCACGTCCGAGAATGGACTGTTCCTCCAGTCGTTCAAAAAGGATGATGGGAAACTTCTGGTCAACCGTCACGCTGGGGTATTTCCTCGCGCTGGAAAATATATCATCAAAAATGATCTAGATTTGCAGGAATATTCTACTTCACATTAGCTAGAAGGAGTGGCTTTTGTTGTCAAATTGTCCTTGACTTGCCTTATATATCAAACAGACTTTGAATATTCTCATACCTGTTCTGCGGCCCATCTTTCTCTTGGCCACCAACTGAACCGACGGCTCCAGTTTCTTGGCCTCTACGGTCTGGGGTCTGAGGAAAAGTGGTGTTTTACTTGACAACTTAATAAAATTCACATATTCCTTTTCTTGGTTAACACATTGTGGCTATATTAACGTAAATTATTGTCTTCATAGTGGTCATTTTGATATTTTCCCCACAAGTAAAGACATCAAAGTTTACAGCGTCCCATAAAGTATTTGTATCCAAGACAATCATGATGTCAAAACAGCTTAACAATTACTGAAACGGCACTAGTCTAAGTCAAAATTCAATTATAAACACCACCCCACCCTGTGTGTCGGTAAAAGCTGGTCCGCCAGCTGGTGAAAGTCCAGGTCTCTGAGGTGCTGCTCCAGGGCGGAAAGTGTGGCCGCCTCACCTTCCTTCTCTCTCCACTGTACCAGGGTCTGGTACACCTGGTCAGGGACGTCGTCTGGGGCGGAAGCCTGATGAAACAAATTATTGCGGATTATCATATGATAATGACTTTATTCCAGTCAAAACCCAATACTGATACACCTGGCCATAAGTTGTGTCTGGAGCAGAAGCCTGACAAGCCAACGTGTCGCTAACTAACGTATGTAAATAAACTGAATCCAGTCCAATTCTTTTATTGTATTGAGATCCTATATCATTGAATTTGAGGGAGAAGAAAATACTTGAAGAAGATAAATGTCACGATTTCCTCAAAGACACATTTGTTGTATCGCCATTATGACTCAAGCATTGATTCTGATCTGTAAAGTTACATAAACAAAAATAATCTCACCTTAATGGCGTCCATCGCCCTGTTGCTGAGCCCAAGGCTCCGGGCGAGAGGTTTCCACTGGGTTTGGCTCGCCCTCACGGACAGACGGTTGAAAGCACGGAGAATTCTCTCATCTTAATTAAAGAACACATGTTTATTTCAGTGATTGTATATATGATATGATATGATATGATATGATACGATATGGTATGATATGATACAGTATAATATAATGTAAGGCAATACTCATGACGAACACATGTATTCTTATTTGCAATGGGAATTTAAATCTGAATATTTAAGCATTCAGCAAAGAAATTATTAAAGTTCAAATCCGTTCAAATTGATGAACCAACAACATATAACAAAGTTGTAAGGCGTTCAAGTGTGTGAAATTGAAACCTAGAAAAAACTAACAACATACCGAAATTTCAGAAAATGGCTGCTAGTACGGTCTGCGCGTGCGTAGCAACAACGCTTATATGTGGCGGACGTTTAGAAAATTTAAGTATCAGGTATAGCAGTGCTATTTATTGTGTATGCTGATATAGCGCAAAAAAACAACAACATCGGTAGCCATTCTCTTCTTTGAATGTTATTCATAACTCACCTTTCCGTGCCTCCTGTTTCAGGAAGGCCATGATGGCGCCGGTCCCTTGTTTACACACATCCTGTGGAGGGTATGTCAGGGGGTTTCCTGACACATCCAAGTCCCTCAGCTTGTCTGCTCGGTGAAGGGCGGTTAGGAGCCTGGTGATGTTGTTGTTCCTTATGTCCAGTTTCGCCATGGCAGGTAGCTCACACAGGACTTCTGGGAACGTGTCGAACTTGTTGTTCGGGAGTTGGACCACCCTTAGGTTGTGCAGGTGACTCATGGTGCTCGGCAGGGTTCTGAGGAAGTTATTTTCCAATGACAAGAGCCGCAGGTGTTGTAAGTTTCCCACCTCATCTGGGACCATGTCAAACTTGCGCCCGCCATTTTGTCCAGCGTACAGTTCCTCCAGTGTCTTCAGGTGCAGCACCTGTCTGGGGAACTCATCAAACTGACAGCCGGGGACACTGAGAGTCTTCAGCCTGGCGAGTCGTGTGACGTCATTGGGTAGACGTCTGATGGGGTTCATACCAACACTTAACACCTCAAGGTTAGGGAGCAAGCATACGCCTGAGGGTACCTCCGTCAGCTGATTACCATAAATGTACAGTTTTCTCACTTTCTGCAGCTTTTCCACACCAAGAGGGAAGGTGGAGAGATTATTGTTAAAGACACTTAACACCTCAAGGTTAGGGAGTGAGCACACGCCTGAGGGTACCTCCGTCAGCTGATTACCATAAATGTACAGTTCTCTCACTTTCTGCAGCTTTTCCACACCAGGAGGGAAGGTGGAGAGCTTATTGTTACCGACACCTAACACCTCAAGGTTAGGGAGCGACCACACACCTGGGGGTACCTCCGTCAGCTGATTATCATTAATGTACAGTTCTCTCAGTTTCTGCAGCTTTTCCACACCAGGAGGGAAGGTGGAGAGCTTATTGTTACCGACACCTAACACCTCAAGGTTAGGGAGCGAGCACACACCTGGGGGTACCTCCGTCAGCTGATTATCATTAATGTACAGGTCCGTCATTTTCTGCAAGGAACCGATCGCCTGTGGCAAACTTGTCAGCATGTTGCCGTCAGCGTCCAAACGGGAAAGTTTCTGCAGACGGCCGATTGCCTCCGGAATGCTGGTTAGTTTATTGTTGGACACAGCTAGATAATCCAGGTCAGTGATAGCAAACACCTCCTCCGGGATGGACGTCAGACCCCGGTTACTCAGGTCAAGTTTAAGGTGACCGTTGACGGTCTGAGGCTGGAGGTTCAGGCCTGCCGCCATGATGGATTTTTCCTGTATAACGTACAAAGAAACTGTAGCTATATAACTCCCCCAAACGCGCATATGGCTGATATGCAAGCACCAAAGACACACACACACACACACATACACACAAACATAAACATATGTATATATATATATATATATATATATATATATATATATATATATATATATATATATATGCAAAAGTACTCACACAAACACACACGCACACACAAACCTGTGGTGGTGATGAGATGAATCGTATTGGATATTAGTTACTGTAGAGTAGAATCCCTCAATACTAGCCTCTGTTCACAGTCACGATGGAAAAACTATAGGCATATACACGTAACTTGACTGCTTAGTGAATAATGCTCTGTATGACAGCAAACGTGGGACTGACTGGTTCATGTTGCTGTTATAAGTCTACAATAGTTGGTCCGCTTTGTCATATCGCACTCTTCACGTTATGACAACTTGATTATGCTGGCACAAAGATAACGCCGTTCTCTTTATGAATACGTGGCCTTTAAACGCCCCTGGGAGGCGGACTCGGCCTCATGCCAGCCGACATGCTCACTTTGTAAACTTTATTTACTGACAAAACAATTATGTAGCCGTCGAACGTTATTCCCCTACTTGACCTTTGAACTCCAGTGGGAGGTGGCACCAGGTACAATGAACAAACATACCTGCGCTGCCAATATATTTCAACCGATCAAATTTGGAGTTTTATACTGAGAATTTCTCACTTTTTTGCAAATTTCACAGGTCAGTAATGACGATCTACCCTGTTGTTTTACTGCCCAATGTGTGCTTGTCATCATCATAACACCAGAAGTATTCAAACTTTGAACATCAGCTAAGCATTATGGGTAATGGCTCGACATCTGTTTTATGCGATTTAAGAACTAAACATATTTACGTTGGTTGGACTCTGTCGCAGGCTACCCGGCATGCTCCCTCCGCCATCTTTATTTACTGACAATACAAATATGTAGCCATAGAACATTATTCCCCTACTTGAACTTTGAACTCCAGTGGGAGTTGGCGCCAGGTACAGTGTACAAACATACCTGCGCTGCCAATACATTTCAACCGATCCAATTTGGGGTTTTATGAGAATACTCACTTTTTTGCAAATTTCACAGGTTAGCAATGACGATCTGCTCTGCTGTTTTACTGCCCAATGTGTGCTTGTCATCGTCATAACACAAGAAGAATCCCAACTTTGAATCAGCTAAGCCTTATGGGTAATGGCTCCACACCTGTTTTATGCGATTTGAGAACTAAACATATTTACGTAGGCTAGACTCTGTCGCAGGCTAACCGACATGCTCACTCCGCCATCTTCATTTACTGACAACACAAGTATGTAGCCGTAGAACGTTATTCCTCTACTTGACCTTTGAACTCCAGTGGGAGGTGGCACCAGGTACAATGTACCCGCGCTGCCAAATAATACAAACATCCATGGTCAACTTGGGGTTTTAGACGCGAATTTTCTCGTTTTTCAAATCCACAACTTAGTAATAAGAAGCTACGCAATTGATAAGAGCATAACGATATGAAGGCTCAGAATGATTAATCTATAGTTTGTAATTATCGATAATTAGTGATTAGATGAGTGAGATGTGATCCTAACAATGATACAGTTATGACCCCAACACTAGCCTCGAGATCCGCACACACTTCAGGCACGTTGCACACACCGTGACTATGGGTTCTGCTAGTTGGTTCAATAATAACGATATGAAGGCTCAATGCCGTCAAGCTATAGTTTAAATCATTAGTGATTAGATGACTGAGATGTGATCCTAACACAGATACAGTAGTGACCCCAACACTAGCCTCGAGATCCGCAGGCACGTGGCACACACCATGACTATGGAGCAACCGCGGGACTTTTGTATTTGGTTAAATAATCGTCCGTTCATTGCATCGGAATACCAAACAAAGTAATATATTTTGCACTGGCATCGATGATCTAATCCGTTTGATATGACAAATGTGACAAATGTTAAAATATGTTAGAGCATAGCTAATGAAAGTTCGGAAAAAATTTCCTGATGGAATTCTAATTTCAAAAAAGCTAAAATTAGGCTCATTCTTCTTCTTTGTTATTCCAATTGTTCAGAAGCAAAGTATGGGGTTGTAGCTGATCAGGGCCCTACTATAAGTCTATATGATCATATCATTTGATGATTAAAAATATTAAGTTCGCTGTGTTTGCATTGGATAGAAAGGTTAAATGGGTCACAAAGTGTCTATTAATTATGTCAATACATCTAACTCACAACATAAGAACGTTTGGAATACTTACAAGTTTTACTACTCGAGTAACGCATTGCGAAAAAGATGTTGCGAAAAGTTATTCGTAATTTGTCTTTGTCAATCACATACAGGTAGCTTCTATTCTCATTTCTCTATTGTATTCCAACAACACAAACTGTCTCTCACCTGTCGTGCCTCTTATTCTTACAGCCACTGAAGAGTGTTTACCAGGTACATTGTGGACTTTATTGTGGGTAAAAAAGCTGTTCTAATCCGTCGTACCTCCTGTACTTACAGAGCTTGTAAACCCGGGGGGGGGGGGGCAGTACGGCGAGGAAACGATCGTTCGAGGTGATTATGTTTAAGAGGATTATGTAACGTTTATTTATTATTCTAAACACGAGAAGTGCATGTACAGTATCGACACTTCACGGAACCTCAGGGAAGTATTCTCGAAAGTACCTATCTGTAAGATTGTGTAGACTTGAGGTCAACCGAAATGCTCTCAACGTAACCTCCAATAACTTACAATAAAACTTTTGCAGCTTGCTGGAGGACTTTACCCATATTCTCCAAGCAGAGGTTGGGTCACGGGAATACCGACTCGCTCCCCTTAAAAATTCCAGCCACTACTACCTCCGCGATTCAACGTCTGCTTGGAGAATATCGTATCCATACTTGCTCTTTAAACGTCAGTGGGATGTGGCACCAGTAGCCCCTAGCGGCCGGCCCTACAATTGCCGCCGCTCTTGGTGATCGATCAAGTTTCCTGTCCCCGCCTAGTACTCCGCCCGTTCTCCGCTCGGCTGGTTTGTTGGTGGGGTGTGATGAAAATGATTAGATTTTGAGCAACCTAGCGGCTTCCCTTGGTACCTCAGCGCAACTTCCGGTTTTGCTATCTCGTGCTCTGAACAAGCTTTGGTCATGAATTTTGAGTATTAGATAGCTCTTGAGCTCAGAAATAAGAGACATAAGATTTGCCCCCTAGCAACTAGTTTTTGGATAGCATGGGCATTTTTGTCAAAAACTCAAGAAGGGCACAACGTATTTTCATGATTTTTAGTGTGTAGGTACCTTAGACAATTTTGTACAAAATGAATTACTAATTATACAAAATAGGAGTACATTTGCATAATCAATGAGAATAATCTATCATAGCAGTATTTTCAATGTGTTTCTTGTCCCTGACATGATATGGTCTTGACATTTTAGTGGTAGATAGCTTTTAGCGTCATGACAAAGTGGGACAAGTTACAGCCCCCTAACATTTATTTTTTGGAACTGCTGGGGCATTTTTGTCAAGACATTCCAAAGAGGACAACTGCAGAAAGGAATGACAGATTTACATCATTTTAGGACTTCAAGAAATGTAACACATGTAAATCATACTAGATGGAACATAAGCAGATACCAAGTATGCTAATGAGGAACTGATTCGCATATATAATATATGCGAAAATTGCAAAACCGATTAATGATTAATGATGGGAATTTAAGTCAATGGTAAACATCACTATGTATAAATCATGAAAATATGCATGTCATTTGCATAAAATTTACAAAAGCTCTAAATATTTCATGAAGGTATGAGGTCGCCGAACTCTAGTTTTTTTAATTAATTCATAAATGCATAAAAATGTACCCAGAACGCAACACAATGTTGTTACTGTACACTACATATTAGAGACTCTTGAGGTTTGAGGTTGTTTGAGATCGTTTGAGGTGTTTAGGCAGACAAACAAGCTTAAGTAGTGTTTCACAGGCGAATCTGAACGGGTGCGGCCATGCTTGGCAATGTACACAAAGCATACATTGTCCACGTGTTGTTAACTCTAGACTGCAATACAATGAAGTTACTCAGTTTACAGACTTAGGCAGGCCTACACAGACACGGCGGTGCAAGGTTACCCTGAGATTGTTCAGGTAGACACATAGTATCGCTGATATTGCAGTTGCAAAATGCATTTAAAGGTATTTCTTACTCCCCGTATAGCTGCCATTGTTTGTCAGTGTCTTTCGCCAGGTATGACAAAGAATTAAGACTGCAAACAGACACGTGGATGAATTTGAAAAGCGTGTTTATCTACTTTTGACCCAGACAGGTCATGTGTGGCACCGCCCACAAATAAAGCACACGTCGTCCATTTATTTGTATGGCTGATAGCTCCAAACTACACGACAACTAAATAACGCTACATGTTGAGATGCAACGGTACAAATTTACAGTGATTATAGTGTCAATATAGTACTAGAAATACCAGTCAAAACTCATAGTACTAATTGATATGTTTTAACCCCGCTTAGTTTTCACTGACATACAGTTGTCAGGTATACTGTGTTTTTTTATCAACAGCCGTGTGCGTCAAGCACACACTGCTTACAACTGAAAATCTTAACCAGACCACTCATGCATGGTGACGCCCATAAACCATTTATGTATGTCATGTCATGTTGTTGACTCTAGACTGCAATACAATGGGGTTCCGCCACTCAGTTTACCGAGTTTGACTGACCTGTCGACATACGGCGGTGGAAGTTAGCCTCCTTCGCAGACTCTCGTTAGCTGGGATGGCTTTTTATGGGCGCTGATTTTCAATGTTGACTTAATAACTTCTCTAATACCGGGAAAGGGAGTTTGCCTAGAAATGTAGTTTGGTTTGGAAGGCATTTTCTGCCCCGTCGCTACGGGGCAAAACTCCCCTCCACGGCCAGGTGCAATGTTACACTGTGATTGTTCTGTAAACATTGCAACACCGAAGATGTTTTGATCTACTTTGTGTTCATTAAACAGCGGTGTTTGTCAAGTGGAATGTTGTAGAAGCAGTAATTACACACGCGCAGGGAAACAGGCATGTCTTTTCTGGAGCAAGGCCCCCAAATCACGGGACGTGACGGTGTTACATCTTCATAATTACAGTTACTCTGGTTCCTACGTGAATGCTGGTACAAGGTTTATTACGATTCGGAGCAGCTCAGTGTGTTTCGTATCCATGTAGATGTCCTTAGCAAGCAGTGTTTTTTGCGATATATCATTCTATTCACAAGCTGGGTGAAACTGAGGAGTCGCCGTGTCTCTTCGAAAAGCTTTGACAAGTTCAACGTTTTCTTAAAAAATAAACATAATGTACCTTTGTACCTTTTGTTAAAGTTGTGTCGGTATACAGCTTAATGTAGTTATGGGTTGAGCTGAGCTCTCAAAGTCATGGCAGAATACAACAGGACTAGCCAGGAACTGCCTATATTGTTATGATTATTGCTGTACCCTGTTTGAATGGCTATGGTACAGTTACGTAATGCGATAAGGAGCCTAATAGCCGTAGTTCTCAAAATCGGTTGTCTGGCGTTCAATCGTGCTGCGATGGTGAGATTATCATCAAGTATTATAATTTGTTACGTTGCCTAAAAAACTACCCCCTTACCGCCGTCTTGGGATGCCTGAAATTCTACTCTGAATATGGTTAATGTAGAGAGAGCAGGACCGTGTATATCAACTAGTTGGTTTAAAAACTGTCATCTGCGCTAGATAAATACATAATTGTTTGCTATACTGTTCAGAAAGCAACGTGACATACCTGTATACTCTTGGTCGCGCTCGTCCTTAGTCTAGGTTGTGTTCGTCCTTACTTAAGCAGCTACCTGTTACAAAGCGCCGCCGTTCAGTAGGTGGGTTGTTTATCCAAAATACCTACATAAAAGACAGGGTTATGCTAGGTGACCCCAAGGTCATCAGCCCCAGCAGGCACAAATGATGTTTGTAATAGGATCATTTTTGTAACTTTCTGTACACATGGCTACCCGTTCTATATTTAGTACGAACAGAAAGGCAAAATTACCGCATTTTCAAATATGAACGAAAAAGTGACGCAGGTGAAACGATTTCCGGGTAAAGAATGTAGAGAAAATAGGTGTGTTGTTTTGGTCTGACTGTCATGGCAGATAGGTATTAATGTCACAGTTCGTGTTACCTGTGAGGCCCGGGTAACAATAGGCCATGAATAAAGCCTGGGGTTGTGGGGCATAACTGCAGTGTGTTTAGTCCAGAACCCAGAAGGCCTGGGTTCAAATCATGTCATGCTACCAATCTTGTGCCCTTGAGCTTTTGTACTTTCCACGAGTTTCTGAATAGTTTTTTTCATTCCACCTTGGTGTAAAAATGGGTACCTGACTTCGTTCGGGTTGTGTGTGTGTGTATATGTGTGTGTGTGTGTGTGTGTGTGTTGGTGTGTGTGTGTGTGTGTGTGTGTGTGTAAACATTATTTAGTTTTTTGAATGACGGGTAAAGATCTATTGGCAACGCCGTGATCTCCAAACTACACGACAACACATTTTTATAGAAATAGTACATTACAGATTTACTTCTGTACTGAAGTGGTAAACATTATGTTATTCGGTGAAATTTATTATGTTATTTGTTTCAAATCCACATAGCGTTCCAATTAAATGCAGTGTTTGCTGTTCACACACTTGAGTAGAATTGAAAAGTTTTCAACTAAAGCATGTCCAGTCAGGCTTGACAACGCCAACAAGGTCCTTTGTCTAATAGTAGCGTTGTCAAATAGACCGCATACATGTATATAAAATGCTGGCAATCAAGTCGCGGTTTACAGACTAGTGCTGGCCTGTTGCGACATAACAATGTTACAATGGGATTGTTAACATTGCAACATTGACGTTATTCCCCTACGTGACCTTTGAACTCCAGTGGGAGGTGGCGCCAGGTACAATGTACAAACATACCTGCGCTGCCGATACATTTTAACCGATCTAAGTTGGGGTTTTAGACAGGAATTTCTCCCTTTCTTTTGCGAATTTTACAGTTCAGTAATGACGATCTACCCTATTGTTTTACTGTCCAACGTTTACTTGTCATCATCATAACACCAGAAGAATCCAAACTTTGAAAATCTGATCTAAGTCTTACGGGTAATGTTTTATGCTATTTAAGAACTTAACATATTTACGTAGGTTAGACTCGGTCGCAGGCTAACCGACATGCTCACTCCGCCATCTTCATTTACTGACAACACAAGTATGTACCCATAGAGAGAACGTTATCACCCTACTTGACCTTTGAACTCCAGTGGGAGGTGGCACCAGGTAAAATGTACAAACATACCTGCGCTGCCAAAAGATGTAAACATGTTCAACTTGGGGTTTTAGACGGGATTTTTCTCCGTTTTCAAATCCACAACTTAGTAATAAGAAGCTGTGCAATTGATAAGAACATAACGATATGAAAGCACGATTAACCTATATTTTGTAATCAATAATTACTGATTAGGATGCTGTAAGTAACTAAAAAAGAACCTCACTATCAAGCTCAAACCATACCATTTGCTGGTTTAAAAGATGGAGTTTCCTATGTTTGCATTGGATACATTGGATACACCGTCTCACACGGTGTCTAGTAAAAGATAAACAAACCTACAGCATAAGAATTGTGCCCAATTACCTACAGTTTTCACTCCTTGTGCATTATGTTGGGACGATGTGAGGAACAGTTAGTCTGAATCTGTATTTCAATCTGTTTTTTTACTGGCTCGCTTCCCTCAAAAATCCCAGCCACTACTACCTACGGGACCCAACCTCTGCTTGGAGAATACCGTATCCATACTTGTTCTTTAAACGTCAGTGGAAGGTGGCACCAGATACAAAGTACAAAGATAACGGCCCTACCCTGCCAAAGTGGCAAACACGTCACACTATAGGGGTTTTCGACGTGACTTGTTCAACTTTGATGTTAGTTAATAATGACGAGCTTTTTGATAATACGTAACATCAGGATTTGAGGACTGAATGCGGTAAAACTTTTATTTGTATTCCCAATGATAAGTCGCATCTTATGGCATGTTCGTTACAAACACTGATACTTGAATCCCCCAATACTAGCCTCTGCCCACTCAGTCACGTTGCGTATAACGTGACTATTGGATAGTCACCTACCTTTTTTTTACTTTGTTAATATTAATCTTTTTCCTTTGTCAGGACAGATTTAATTTATAGACAATCTGCTTTTGTTTGTCATTAGATCAGTCAAAGTCAATACTACGCGTCTAACTTGCGGATTGGGCATGATGGTTTCCATGGTACCCATTGGCAAAAACACCCAACATGCATGTAGCATTTTGATTTAAGATAAATCAATGGATAGGCAGGGGACCTTAATATCTAACTATTCTGTGTTAAAGTGAAGAGTTTGCTATCGCACAGAAAACTTATTATCAGTTCTCATCGAATCGCGCAAGGTCTTTTTGAAAAGTGAGTAACTCAAAACTGCAGCAAAAGAAGGTAACGATTACTCACGGCTTTAACACTTGGGTGGTGCAAATTTGGGTGAAACCTTCTTCATGAATTGTTCTTCTCCGCTCAGTAACTTTACACACTGTTTGCTCCACGTAGACGTGTTTTTTCAGCACATGCGCCTCGCCCTAAAAGTAGAATTTCCCCTCGTGTCACGTGAGATATTAGAGCGTGGGTAGGCCTTTCTGCCTTTTGCACGATGATTCAACTTAACTTTTTAACACATGCCGGAGTGAAACATATGACCTTGTTTGACCACAAAAGTAGAAATACAACCATTGTAGTGATGATTGATGGATATTACTTCTCTGAACCGATCCAAAAAAAGCATTTAGATGGATATCAAACTCACCTGTTGTGCTTACGTGTTACTGCTGACCTCTGACCCCCGGGAGGGTGTTTACTACGTACGGTGTGGACTTAACGAACGTGTGAGGTGATAAGGTAAAGGTTGGGCCATTGTGCAGTGATGCAGGAGGGGCTATCCCCATAACGCTATCAACAATTTGGCCCAAATGGTGCCTGTTGTTGTTACAGACCCTGTGAACCCCAAGAGGGTGTGGGCTTTACAAGCATGTGATGCGATCAAGAGAAAAGTTCACTTTACGTTTGCTGTGAGGGAGAATCAACAACATTTATCATTTTTTTAGATGCAGTAGCGGCACCTATCGAAAACATACGTGGCTATTTGGATAATGGTTTGTCGATATCTAACAGTTACTTCACAAAGAAGAACAGATTAAGTTAAGTAGACGTAAGACATGTAGTACTAAGATATAGTTTCCCAACTGTTCTTCTTGTCAGTCCTTTGTCAACGATTAATTGGGTAGCTTTTCGTCCGCAAAATTCAATAAATTCTTAAAATAGAGTCACCTGTTTTGCCCATGTGCCCATAGTGACCTTGTGAACTCCATAACGGTGTTTACTAGGTACGGTGTTGACTCAGGTAAATATTGAGAAGACTTTATGTGAGGTTAATATCTCAAGCTTGCTGGAGGAATGTTTTTCAACACATTACGTACTACAAACGGAATACTAGTTAGTTATAAGAAAGGTAAAAAAATTTATTGCTTTTAATAAATGGCACTTTGAACATAAATACCATATTAGTCAGTAAAGTAGTGTATTAGTTCACCCTTCGTGCCCATGCAACTGCGCCCCTTATCAGCCATTACTCAACCGTTAGTTTGTCAAGCATACAGCTTTACGTCCTTTACAGCCAGAAAAATCAATAAATACCTTCTAAGTATAATCACCCTGTGCCCATACTGACCTTGTGACCTCCACACCGGAGTTTACCAGGTACGGTGTTGACTCAGGTAAATATTGAGGTGACCTTACGGCCGTATGTGAGGTTAGGAACTTATGCTTGTTGGAGGCATGTAATTTCGCAACATTTCAACATTTTTCCTACAAACGGAATACAAGTTCGTTTCAAGAAAGGTTAACTTTTTAATTTCTTTTAATGAATGGCACTTTGAACAAAAATACCATATTTGTCAAGTAGCTAGGTACAAACCCTGCCCAGCTAGGTACAAACCCTGCCTGGCTAGGTCCCATCCTGCCTAGCTAGGTCCCAACCGTGTACTGCAGCCAGTAGTATCTCAGTGAATAAGTCGCACCGGGTAAAAGACTACTGACCCTACATGAATTTTGACCGTTTGGGAAAAACAGATTCTGGTAAACTCAATATTATGCTGACTAGTCTCGTTACCAGGCTATACTGGGCGGGCTTTTTGTGGCCAATAATGCGCTTTTCTGTTTTTCATGGCGTATTAGTTTTATATGTACCAATTTTCTTGCTGGCCGAATTCATAGAATACTAGTACGAAGGCCGCCCACAATCAAAGCTAACATGCCATCAGAAAATAAAATACTCGTAAAGCAGTAAACTAGTTGGTAAAGTCTGCGTGAGTGGAGCCAATGTATTAGAGCTGGTCTAACTTATCTTGTACAACATTGGTGTGTTACGACTTGCGGCGGTTTACTGGTTATAGTATATGGTGTGGAGAACAATGACGACCCACCTTAAAGGACTCCTACATACTGGGTGGATAGATGGGTAGATACAGAGTGTACCTGTTTAAAGATTATGCATCATACATCAGGGTTACATATGATACTTTGTCATGAAACTCTAACTCATAAAACAGTCACCAGCCGTCATTTTTACCCAATTTTATTTACCACGTCACACGATTAACATGCAAAATAAGCAGAATGAAGAATGTAGACAGTTACCAAATACTAAATCATTTTAAGTGCCATTAGATTATTAATTACTTTTATGTATACATTATATTATTATTGTATTACTTTCAACCAACACCAAAATTATTCAGTTAAGAACTATATAACACTTCAGTGTTTATCGTTGGTAATATAAAATCGATTAGAATTTTTAACTGTTTTATGTATTTCAATACATCATGTAGATTCCCAAATATGAACTGAAACTTCACTTTTCGTTTACTGAATGTATAGAAGTCAATGAATGGAATGCAATTACTGCAGAATACTAACCATATGCAATTCAATACTATAATCTGACCTATGTTGGTAATTATAGATAGAACAAAACATCCATAACAGATACTTACGACAGTGTGCCTATCAAGTAGCAAATAATTATGTTCATAAGTTGATGATATGATCAAAACTGAATCATTCTACACCTCTGTTTTGCCATTTTGTGGTGACCACCACCTTACACATTGTTCTTAAAATGACAATGATATGATTATATATGACATCGTATAAGCTGGATTTTCATGATAAGATATAGTGAAGGGCAAGTGGATTATTTTGACAGCTTTTAGCTACATCAAGTCTTTTTTTTAATTCTATGTAGTTGACTTCTTAAGATGCCACAAAACCAAACAAATCAAACTCAATTAAAAACTTTCACATCAACTTACAGATCTAGAACAATCCTCATAGCGCTACCTCGAAATTCAATTCAGAATAAACCCTCATTTCATTATCAGTACGGAAGTTCGCACATCAAGTACATTTTTCAAAGATCTACGTGTATTTTACAAACACATGTGCCAAATGCTAGGAGTAGGCTATAACATGCGTCTGAGATTACACCCTATGACCATTCATATTATAGCATTGCTATTGCGATGTAGACATCAGCCCCTTCATAATCTATTTGCACTGTCTATCTACATCCATCAATGTGTACACCTTTTGTGACAAAATGCCATTATTTGCAAAGTTCCCTATCAAACGAGAAATAGCCTGTCAGTCTAGATATTAGTTTACACGCTATAATTGTATTGATAATTAAAGTGGATGATAACGTTGCTTCGGTTAATCATGTAGGTCAACTTAATTCATATCTTATTTTGCCTTCAGCCTTTTCAAATTTCGAATTCAACGACCACTGCCGCCTTCTTTTTGATCAACACTGATGACCAATCACACCAGAACGTAAACTCGCGAGAGTTAGGGGCACGTGATCCTGCGGATACTTGTCGTCAGCGATTAGTCAAATGTGCCGATTGTTGTTTCGGTTAATCACTTAGCCTTCGGCCTCTTCACAAAAGAATCTATCATCCTCACCAACTCCTCAAACAGCGCCCCCTTCCACGGGTCCTCGTCCTGACCTTTGGCCATGTTGATGTAGAGCAGCTGCGCGAAGGGGATGGACATGGGCCCGGGCGGCGGCCATGTTGTCTTCTCCAGCATCACGGGGATGATGGGAGTGTTCAGGTTCCGCGCAAGCGCAACTTCGTCCCGGCAGTTCTTGGACTCGGCGTATGGGGGCGTCACGCAGCTAACAACGACCTGGACATGAAATACGCAATAACATAATGATGATGTTAGATACCAATCTCATGTGCTGTAGAATAGTGTAGATGACTCTGGTAAATCGTTGTGTTCACAGATAACTTACCGAGAAAATTTTATCCTGCGCAAAGATTATCATCTGATTTGTTTAATATATTTCCGTGCCCTACATGGGCGTCTGGTTGCCAAATTAACGTTACTATTGCATAGTATATACTGTATACTCACTCACTCACTCTGTCTCTCTCATTCACACTCACTCTCACTTCCTCTCTCTCTCACTCACTCACTCACTCACTCACTCACTCACATGTATCACTCACACGCACAAACAATCTCAATTCTCTGTGGACATTAACCCTGGCATGTATCCGTACCTTTGCCCCCCTGATGCCCTTGTCCATCATCTCGTACAGACTGTCCCCTCCCCCCATCTGCTTGATGTCCATCCAGCAGCTGTAGCCTCGCTCCTGCAGGCGATCGTGCAGCAGCAGCACTTTGTCCTGGTGGTCCCACTGGTACGACAGGAAAACCGCATTGTGCTACAGAAAAAGAAGGCAGGTTAACATTGTCATGGTGTTCCCACTGGTACGACAGGAAAACTGCATTGGGCTGCAGAAAGACAAGGTATGTTAACTGTAATGGTTTTATGTTTCTGTAGATTCTGTGCCTTTGGGAATAGTCTCCATTGGCTCCCTTGCGTGCTAGAAATACTCACATTTGGTCTATCAGGGCGAGTTAATTGCCAAGGAGTGTCTCCTTGGCCTCTTGGCCGGCCCTCTTTTGAGTCTTCAATTGCAACTAAGCAACTCATCTGGCGATTTTTATCCCTGTTTTACCAAATCGATATTTCTAGGAAGACAATAAGTCTGTTACAGACTCATATGATATGGAATTTTGAATTATGTCAAATTTCGATATCAAAGTCCCTACTTTGAGTGAGAACAGCGGGTATCGTAATGTCTATGGACATAATTCGAGCAATACAGTGATAGGTAACTACAAGTAGCCCTTATGAAGATTGTAAGATTACATATTAATACTTACTTCGGTTTTTGTCACGTCCGACCGGACCATCGGTTCAACCCGAGCAGTGAGTGCCGAGGTCCTAGAATCGCCCTTCTTAATCGCCATTGCACCTTCAGGCTGGAAGCAAAATGTTGACAAGTTAAGAGGATGTTAATGCAACTGTTTTAATTAGCTCCTATTGTTTTAAGTTAGAATTCAATTCAAATCTCTTTACTTTGCACAACAATTGTATCAGTGAAAATGTATGGCAATGTATTAACAAACAAAGGTACAGTCTAACACCACGCATACACAGGAGGTAACGTTTTGTCGAGGGGAGGGTGTGTGTGTTAGCGCGCTAGCGACAAATCCCAAGTGCCAGAAAGTTCCATACGTAGACTGTTGCGGATGGGATTGTATATTCTCTCATATATAGCCACTCCAACTGTCCGTTCGAATATCAACATCGTCGCAACATGACACATGTATACGTAGAAAAACCTGCTTTCCAATGAGATCTCTTATCGTCTAAAAAGTTTAGTGTCACTGACGAAAGGTAGTGGATTCTGCCTGAAACGTCTGACCTTTTCCAAAATCATATCCAGTTGCTTGAGTAATGTGCTATTTGGCGTATCTTATCATCTGGATGTCTAACCTTCATCGATAAAACTTCATCATGTATTTCAACTTGGCTAGTCTAAAGATTACAACTCAAAGCAATGTTCGCATGAAAAAGTGTGTACTGCCTGTATTTTCTTGACGTCATCATCCTGTTTCTGCGGTGGTTCTGTCACTGTTAGGCGGCCCAATCTCCTTTTCACGTTTTCCGTTTCTGCAGGGAAAATACTCATTTCTGTACACCATCGTCATGAAAAGGACAACAACGATCATCACTACTACCAGCCCAAGGCCCATCAGACCCTTAGCTTTCACCAAATTCACAATGTATATATGAGACGATTGCAAACAGCGACAATCATTGATGTAAAACATATAAAGTTGCAACAAAGACTTTTTTAAAAGTCATTACTAGTATCGACACTTGTAATAGTTCAAAGGAGAAGGTAAGCAAATTAGCTTATGGTAATATAATGTGTAACGAATCTTCATTGATGGAAGCAGGCCACATCTGAATCCTTCTTTGTGTGTCAGATCATGTGTACATCCAAACACTATCCCCCAGTCATGAAGACGACGAAACGGCACTGACCTTTCTCAGCATCCTGTTTCAGGAAAGACAGTATGAAAAATAAGGGACGGCCTTTTAGAAATATAAAATCGTATCACTTTGGTGACAGCTATGGTTGGCAATATTAACCAATCTTTACCATATACGTTGATATACACAAGGAACGCTGACTTACACCCTAAAAGCTTTCAGCATCCAAGACCATGTGAAAAAACATTTTCGTTGAAAATCAGAAGCACATAGCTTACATATAGATAGTAACCTGTCAATCAGAGCAAAGTAGGAAGTTATTTATTTAGACTTTGAATATAATCGCTACAATATTACCGATGATGATAACAAGAAGTAGGAATTTTTTCACGTTTGAATAGATAAGATGAGACTATGGCTCATTGGTAATAATTGACGGCACAAAAACTGATCTGACCGTAGCCGTCCTGGTGATCTGGTCTGCCAGCTGGTGCAGGTCCAGGTCCCTCAGACACCGCTCCAGTCCAGCCAGGCTGGCAGCAGGACCGGCTCGCTCTCGCCATCTCACCAGAGTCTCGTACATCGGCTCGTCTGGACTTTCGGTCTAAATATATCATAATGGACCTCTTAGAGGTGTATTCCTAGCCAGTATTTCAGATCGACTTAAGAGAAATGTCATGTAGAATCAATTTATCTAAATACTGCAAATGAAAAAATGAAGAAATGTTTTACAATGTACATTTCCTTCCGTTAAGAACACAGTGGAATACATGCTATTTAATAGAGTTAGATGCTTTGATGACCTATTACACAACTACTATATGCTGCAAAACCAACTGCGCATCTAAACTAAGACTAACATGAAATTGGAAAATGATTATTAGTAATTATTGATGTCACCCTAATAAGTCAAAGTTATTTGAATACTGAAGGTACCTCGATGTCTTTAATCTCCTGTTTGCTGAAGCCTAACTCCCGGGCGATGGGTCTCCACTGGTTCTGTCCTACCTTCAGGGACAGTCGGTTAAAGGCTTGACGGAGTTCTTTATCTGTGGAATAAGGGGTTGGTGCGTGTGCAATATGTTTTCAGTTCAATTCAGTTCAGTCATCCTTATCAGGTGACACTATAAAGTCCTTCCAGTAATATAAACCATACAATTTTACACATTCTCTGCCCTAAGCATTATATTTTAGCTATCTAAAAATATTGATCATTAGATATGTATCAATATTATGTCTAATCACCTTTACTTGTGTCCATTCTCTCTGCAGTTTGGTCCCTTTGTTGGCTGACTTGTTGCTCCATCCGGGCACTTTTCTCCCTTCTCTCCCGTAACTTCCTCTCCAGTTCGGTCTCTGCAGCGGGCTCCATGATGTCAGGTTGACGTGATGCTGTTTATAGTATAAAAAATTATGTCTTAGTTACATCCTTTCGCCATGAATATTAGACACTAAAGTTCGTGTATGAACTTGGACTAGGAACCAACACTGAGCAAATACTTGTAGACACGTTCGTTTTTGACAATGGGCCATTTTCAAGTTTTAATTTGCTTTGAAGTTTTTGCTTCGTGTAGCGGTTCCTAAAAACAGACGACATTATTTAACATTCAAACAGATGATGAGGCACAATTCAAAGAAAATTAAAAAGAAAAATGTCATTTTTGGACATTCAAGATGGTAATAATTCTAGCTTGTATCTTTAATTTGGTTGTTTTATCTAGATCTGTTCTGATTATTACAGCTGGCCTTTGATACCTGTTTGCAAACGTGTAGTTGTTCTCTTATGAGGCAAGATGATACGTTATCATTCAACGACTATTCAGAACATTAATAGAAATTTAATTACCGACCCTTAACAGGTGCGACTTGTACATTTGCGACATGGACTTCACCAGTTCCTTTTCCTGCTGCCAAGCCCTTCCCCTCCTCCTCCCGTCCAGCTTGTTTTGCTCCTTCTGTAGCAAACGATTTACAACACATAACAAGGATATAACTAAAACAATAAGTGGTAGCATGCTCAAAATGTCAACAAGAAAAAAACTAGCAGAAGGCTGTCAGTGCAGTCTTCTTAGCAACAACGTACATGAAGGGTAAATGCCGTGCACATTTTGAAATAAAAGTATCAGATGTAGCAAAAACAGTTCATTTTGTGTGTGTAGATGTAGATTTAGAGTAAAAATAGAAAACATCAGCAACCTTTCTCTTTCCACCCTAATTGTTTAAATATACTTTAGTAGTTGTAACCAACATTTTTCCTGTATCATGATTTAACCAAACATGCCTCACCTTTCTCAGCCTCCTGTTTCAGGAAGGCCATGATGGCGCCGGTCCCTTGTTTACACACATCCTGTGGAGGGTAAATCAGGGGGTTTCCGGAAACATCCAAGTCCTTCAGCTTGTCTGCTCGGTGAAGGGCGGTTGGGAGCCTGGTGATGTTGTTGTTCCTTATGTCCAGTTTCTCCACGGCAGGGAGTTCACACAGGACTTCTGGTACCGTGTCGAACTTGTTGTTCCAGAGTTGGACCTCCCGTAGGTTGTGCAGGTGACTCATGGTGCTCGGCAGGGTTCTGAGGAGGTTGTTTTCCAATGCCAAGAACCACAGGTGTTGTAAGTTTCCCACTTCATCTGGGACCATGTCAAACTTCTGTCCGACGCTTTGTCCAGCATACAGTTTCTCCAGTGTCTTCAGCTGCAGCACCTGTCTGGGGAACTCATCAAACTGACAGCTGTTGACACTGAGAGTCTTCAGCCTGGCAAGTCGTGTGACGTCATCGGGGAGACGTCTTATGGGGTTGTTACCGACACTTAACACCTCAAGGTTAGGGAGCGAGCACACCCCTGAGGGTACCTCCATCAGCTGATTACCATAAATGTACAGTTCTCTCAGTTTCTGCAGCTTTTCCACACCAGGAGGGAAGGTGGAGAGCTTATTGTTATAGACACTTAACTCCTCAAGGTTAGGGAGCGAGCACACCCCTGAGGGTACCTCCGTCAGCTGATTACCATTAATGTACAGTTTTCTCAGTTTCTGCAGCTTTTCCACACCAGGAGGGAAGGTGGAGAGCTTATTGTTACCGACACTTAACACCTCAAGGTAAGGGAGCGAGCACACGCCTGAGGGTACCTCCGTCAGCTGATTATCATGAATGGACAGTAATATCAATTTCTGTAGCTTTTCTATGCCAGGAGGCAAGTTGGCAAGTTTGTTATGATAAACGTACAGATGTGTCAATTTCTGCAATGAACCTATCGCCTGTGGCAAACTTGTCAGCATGTTGCTATAAGCGTCCAAACGGTAAAGTTTCTGCAGACGGCCGATTGCTTCCGGGATGCTGGTTAGTTTGTTTCTGGACACATCTAGAAACTCCAGGTCAGTAATATCAAACACCTCCTCCGGGATGGACGTCAGACCCTGGTTACTCAGGTCAAGTTTCAGGCGACCGTCGACGGTCTGAGGCTGGAGGTTCAGGCCTGCCGCCATGTTGGATAATTCCTGCATAAGGTACAAAGAAACTGTAGATTTGATTCCCGCAAACGCGCATAGCACGATATGCAAGCACGAAAGAGGCACAAACACACACACACACACACACACACACACACACATACACACACACACACACATACACACACACACATACACACACACACATACACACACACACATACACACACACACACACCTCTATGATGGTGATGACATGCATCGTATTAGATATTAGTTCTGTATCTATATCTGTATCTATATAGCCGGTATAACCGCCGTCCGGCGTAACACACCAGCTTCGCAGGCACGCGGCGCGGCAGCAGCTGGTTATATTACACCGAACGACCCGTCACATCTAACGTTTGCATATCTATCTGCAAGCGTTCTTTAAAGCTATCTGGAGAAGATGCCCCTACTGTGCTTGGTGACAACAAATTCCACTCTACGATAGTTCTGGGAAAATACGAATTAGTTACATACATCTTACGTTGCTATTTCAAGTCTTCAGTCCAGAATTGGCTGGCACCTGTTCATATGGTAAAGGTATACGCCGTTCTCTTTATCTTTTTACAGCTACTTGACTTTTAAACGCCCCTGGAAGATGGCCTCAGGCCAGCTGACATGCCCACTTACGAAACTTTATTTACTGACTACACAATCATGTAACCATAGAGAGAACGTTATCCCCTACTTGACCTTTGAACTCCAGTGGGAGGTGGCGCCAGGTACAATTTACAAACACTACCAAGACATTTCAACCGATCCAAGTTGGGGTTTTAGACTGGGAATTTCTCACATTTTTCTGTCCAAATTTCACAGGTTAGTAATGACGATCTACCCTGTTGTTTTGCTGCCAATTTATGCATCATCATTACACGAGCAGAATTCAAACTTTGAACATCAGCTAAGCCTTATGGGTAATGGCTCGACATCTGTTTTATGTGATTTAACATATTTACGTAGGTTAGATTCTGTCGCAGGCTAACCGACATGCTCACTCTGCCATCTTCATTTCCTGACAACACAAATATGTAGCCGGCCGTAGAACGTTATTCCCCTACTTGACCTTTGAACGTCAGTGTGGGGTGGCGCCAGGTACAATGTACAAACATACCTGCGCTGCCCTGCCAATAAACACGTCACACTAGGGGTTTTAGACGTGACTATTCTTGATTTAGGTATTAACAATGATGAGATGTTCGATAACATACAATATCATGATTTGAGGACTGAACCGAATTAAACTTTAATTTGAATTTCCAATGATAAGTCACATCGTATGGCATGTACGTTACAAACAATGATACATACGTTCCCCCAATACTAGCCTCTGGCCACGCGGTCACGTTGCGTAGAACGTGACTATGGGATAGTCACGTAACTTTTAATTTGTTTACGTTCATCTTTTCATTTACAAGAACAAATTTATTACAATATTTAACACAGATCTAATTTCGATTCTCCTAAATTAGTCTAGGGCAAAAGCTTTGTCCATCTCTAATTTGTAATACTGTAGTTGGTTTCCCAGATAATAATTGTCAAAAACACGAAAACATGCATGTTACATAATTGTTTGTTTGTTTGAACCTTTCATGAATTAAGATAATTATGAATTCAGTATCAAACCATTCTGTATAAAAGTGCAAAGTTTGTCAAAGCACAGAAACCTATCCTCAATTTCCAGGTCTATTTCTAAGGTGAGTTACTCAAACTTACATCATAACAAGGTGATGATTACTCACGGCTTTAACACTTGGATGGTGCAAATTTGGTTGAAACCTTCTCCGTGAATTGTTTCTTCTCCGCTCAGTAACTTTACACACTGTTCGCTCCACGTAGACGTGTTTGCCCAGCGCATGCGCCTCACCCTAAATTTAGAATTTCCCCTCGTGTCACGTGAGATATGAGAGCGTGGGTAGGCCTGTCTGCTTTTTGCGCGATGATTCAAGTTGACATTTTAACACCTGCCGGAGTGAAACATATGACCCTGTTTGACCACAAAAGTAGAAATACAACCATTGTAGTGATGATTAATGGATATTTATTCTCTGAACCGATCAAAAACAAACACATAGATGGATATCAAGATCACCTGTTGTGCTTACGTGTTACTGCTGACCTCTGAACCCTAGGAGGGTGTTTACCACATAGGATGTGGACTTAACGAACGTGTGAGGTGATAAGGTAAAGGTTGGGCCATTGTACGTTTGATGCAGGGGGTTGGGGGTGGGGGTAGTTCGAAGTAATTTTTTTATAATTTTGCAGTGCAAGGGATGAAGAATCAACACCTGGCAGGAAACAGTAGTAGTTACTTGACAATTTACTACTCAACACTTTTTTTAGTATTATCTATTAGAACCTCAAATACGACGATGATATGTTTAGTGGGGTTATCCCTATAATTTGGCCCAAATGGTACCTCTTGTTTTTACATTGAGATAATCTGAACCTCGTGGAGTTTATGAGCATGTGATGTGATCATGACAACACTTTACGTTTGATGCGAGGGGGAATCAACATTTATCAATTTTTTTAGATGACGTAGCGGCACCTATCGAAAACATACGTGGCTATTTGGACAATGGTTTGTCGATATCTAACAGTTACTTCACAAAGAAGAACAGATTAAGTTAAGTAGAGGTAAGACAT
>NW_023365789.1:158450-161299 GCF_000003815.2 Branchiostoma floridae
AGAGTCACCTGTTTTGCCCATGTGCCCATAGTGACCTTGTGAACTCCATAACGGTGTTTACTAGGTACTTTGTGACTCAGGTAACTATTGAGAAGACTTTATGTGAGGTTAAAATCTCAAGCTTGCTGGAGGAATTTTTTTCGCAACATTTCAACATATTACGTACTACAAACGGAATACTAGTTAGTTATAAGAAAGGTAAAATTTTTTATTGCTTTTAATAAATGGCACTTTGAACAAAAATACCATATTAGTTAGTAAAGTTGTGTATTAGTTCACCCTTCGTGCCCATGCAACTGCGCCTCTTATCAGCCATATCTCAACCGTTAGTTTGTCAGCCACCTGGCTTTACGTCCTTTACAGCCAGAAAAATCAATAAATACCTTCTAAGTATAGTCACCATGTGCCTATACTGACCCTGTGAACTCCACATCGGTGTTTACCAGGTGCGGTGTTGACTCGGGTAAATATTGAGGAGACCTTACGGCCGTACGTCAGGTTAACGTCTTATGCTTGTTGGAGGCATGTAATTTCGCAACATTTCAACATTTTTCCTACAAACGGAATACAAGTTAGTTTCAAGAAAGGTTAACTTTTTAATTTCTTTTAATGAATGGCACTTTGAACAAAAATACCATATTTGTCAAGTAGCTAGGTACAAATCCTGCCTAGCTAGGTACAAACCCTGCCTAGCTAGGTCCCATCCTGCCTAGCTAGGTCCCAACCCTGCCTAGCTAGGTCCCATCCCTGCCCAGCTAGGTTCCAACCCTGCCTAGCTAGGTCCCAACCCTGCCTAGCTAGGTCCCATCCTGCCTAGCTAGGTCCCAACCCTCTCTAGCTAGGTCCCATCCTGCCCAGCAAGGTCCCAACCCTGCCTAGCTAGGTCCCATCCCTGCCCAGCTAGGTTCCAACTCTGCCTAGCTAGGTCCCAACCCTGCCTAGCTAGGTCCCAACTCTGCCTAGCTAGGTCCCAACCCTCTCTAGCTAGGTCCCATCCTGCCCAGCTAGGTTCCAACTCTGCCTAGCTAGGTCCCAACCCTGCCTAGCTAGGTCCCAACTCTGCCTAGCTAGGTCCCAACTCTGCGTAGCTAGGTCCCAACCTGCCTAGCTAGGTCCCAACCCTGCCTATAGCTAGCTAGGTCCCAACCCTGCCTAGCTAGGTCCCAACCCTGAACTGCAGCCAGTAGTATCTCAGTGAATAAGTCGCACCGGGTAAAAGACTACTGACCCTACATGGATTTTGACCGTTTGGGAAAAACAGATTCTGGTAAACTCAATATTATGCTGACTAGCCTCGTTACCAGGCTATACTGGGCGGGCTTTTTGTGGCCAATAATGCGCTTTTCTGTTTTTCATGGCGTATTAGTTTTATATGTACCAATTTTCTTGCTGGCCGAATTCATAGAATACTAGTACGAAGGCCACCCACAATCAAAGCTAACATGCCATCAGAAAATAAAATACTCGTAAAGCAGTAAACTAGTTGGTAAAGTCTGCGTGAGTGGAGACAATGTATTAGAGCTGGTCTAACTTATCTTGTACAACATTGGTGTGTTACGACTTGCGGCGGTTTACTGGTTATAGTATATGGTGTGGAGAACAATGACGGCCCACCTTAAAGGACTCCTACATACTGGGTGGATAGATGGGTAGATACAGAGTGTACCTGTTTAAAGATTATGCATCATACATCAGGGTTACATATGATACTTTGTCATGAAACTCTAACTCATAAAACAGTCACCAGCCGTCATTTTTACCCAATTTTATTTACCACGTCACACGATTAACATGCAAAATAAGCAGAATGAATTATGTAGACAGTTACCAAATACTAAATCATTTTAAGCGCCATTAGATTATTAATTACTTTTATGTATACATTATATTATTAATATGTTACTTTCAACCAACACCAAAATTATTCAGTTAAGAACTATATAACACTTCAGTGTTTATAATTTGTAATATAAAATCGATTAGAATTTTCAACTGTTTTATGTATTTCATTACATCATGTAGATTCCCAAATATGAACTGAAACTTCACTTTTCGTTTACTGAATGTATAGAAGTCAATGAATTGAATGCAATTACTGCAGAATACTAACCATAAGCAATTCAATACTATAATCTGACCTATGTTTGTAATTATAGATAGAACAAAACATCCATAACAGATACTTACGACAGTGTGCCTATCAAGTAGCAAATAATTATGTTCATAAGTTGATAATATGATCAAAACTGAATCATTCTACACCTCTGTTTTGCTATTTTGTGGAGACCACCACCTTACACATTGTTCTTAAAATGACAATGATATGATTATATATGACATCGTATATACCTCGAAATTCAATTCAGAATAAACCCTCATTTCATTATCAGTACGGAAGTTCGCACATCAAGTACATTTTTCACAGATCTACGTGTATTTTACAAACACATGTGCCAAATGCTAGGAGTAGGCTATAACATGCGTCTGAGATTACACCCTATGACCATTCATATTATAGCATTGCTACTGCGATGTAGACATCAGCCCCTTCATAATCTATTTGCACTGTCTATCTATCTACATCCATCAATGTGTACACCTTTTGTGACAAAATGCCATTATTTGCAAAGTTCCCCATCAAACGAGAAATAGCCTGTCAGTCTAGATATTAGTTTACACGCTATAATTGTATTGATAATTGAAGTGGATGATATCGTTGCTTTGGTTAATCATGTAGGTCATGAACTTAATTCATATCTTATTTTGCCTTCAGCCTCTTCAAATTTCGAATTCAACGACCACTGTCGCCTTCTTTTTGATCAACACGTGATGACCAATCACACCAGAAC
>NW_023365789.1:161627-166173 GCF_000003815.2 Branchiostoma floridae
GTGCTGTAGATAGTGTAGATGACTCTGGTAAATCGTTGTGTTCACAGATAATTTACCGAGAAAATTTTATCCTGCGCAAAGATTATCATCTGATTTGTTTATATTTCCGTGCCCTACATGGGCGTCTGGTTGCCAAATTAACGTTACTATTGCATAGTATATACTCACTCACTCACTCTGTCTCTCTCATTCACACTCACTCTCACTTCCTCTCTCTCACTCACTGACTCACTGACTCACTCACTCACTCACTCACTCACTCACTCACTCACTCAGTCACATGTATCACTCACACGCACAAACAATCTCAGTTCTCTGTGGACATTAACCCTGGCATGTATCCGTACCTTTGCCCCCCTGATGCCCTTGTCCATCATCTCGTACAGACTGTCCCCTCCCCCCATCTGCTTGATGTCCATCCAGCAGCTGTAGCCTCGCTCCTGCAGGCGATCGTGCAGCAGCAGCACTTTGTCCTGGTGGTCCCACTGGTACGACAGGAAAACCGCATTGTGCTGCACAAAAAGGCATGGCATGGTAAGACTGTAATTTTATGGAGTACGCTAACTGTAGTTCTATCACAAATTAGGTAAACCCGTCAATGTTTGACTCAGAAATCAGTTGTGCGTTTTATAGTGCCAATTTTGGGTCGAATGGTACATAGTGCAAATAACGCCATGACAATACTTGCCTCGGCCCTTGTCACACCATACCGGACCATCGGCTCCACACGAGCAGTGAGTGCCGGGGTGTTGGAAACGGAAGAACCGACTGCAGCACCTACAACCTAAGAATAAAATGTTACATTACGTTAAGATCTGTCAATTCTGTCCCTAATAAGTTCAATAAAATGTTCGAATATATAAAACATGTGTTTTCTTGACCTCATGCTGTTTCTTTGGTCGTTCAGCCACTTTCAGGCGGTCCAATCTCCTCTTGACATCTTTCGTTTCTGCAACAGAAAAAGTTAAATTTGCGTTACATATAAGGTATTCATACTGTTGGATATGGTGATCAAAAATAACGTCAAGTAACATAAAACATCACAATGGAAACAATTCTTTACAAGTCATTACAAGCATTACAAACCGGGACGCATGTAATACTTCGGAGAAGAACGCAAACTTCGGCTGAAGATAGGGTTTTTGATAAATTTCAACTGTCTTGTGTATGTCGCGTTTAAAGCTGTTCTTTGTCTTCGTACATACAAACAGATATCTACAAACACAACACACCAAGCTTACTGAGAAAAATAGGTTAATAACCTTTCTCAGCCTCCTGTTTCAGGAAGGCCATGATGGCGCCGGTCCCTTGTTTACACACATCCTGTGGAGGGTATGTCAGGGGGTTTCCTGATACATCCAAGTCCATCAGCTTGTCTGCTCGGTGAAGGGCGGTTGGGAGCCTGGTGATGTTGTTGTTCCTTATGTCCAGTTTCTCCATGGCAGGTAGTTCACACAGAACTTCTGGGAACGTGTCGAACTTGTTGTTTCGGACGTTCATCTCCCGTAGGTTGTGCAAGTGACTCATGGTGCTCGGCAGGGTTCTGAGGAGGTTGACTTCCAATGCCAGGAACCTCAGGTGTTGTAAGTTTCCCACTTCATCTGGGACCATGTCAAACTTACAGCCACCAGCATACAGTTTCTCCAGTGTCTTCAGCTGCAGCACCTGTCTGGGGAACTCATCAAACTGGCAGTTGGGGACACCGAGAGTCTTCAGCCTGGTGAGTCGTGTGACGTCATCGGGGAGACGTCTTATGGGGTTCGTATCGACAGCTAACAGCTCAAGGTTAGGGAGCGAGCAGACGCCTGAGGGTACCTCCGTCAGCTGATTATTATGAATGTACAGTTCTCTCAGTTTCTGCAGCTTTTCCACACCAGGAGGGAAGGTGGAGAGTTTATTATTACCGACATTTAACACCTCAAGGTTAGGGAGCGAGCACACGCCTGAGGGTACCTCCGTCAGCTGATTGCCATTAATGTACAGTTCTCTCAGTTTCTGCAGCTTTTCCACACCAGGAGGGAAGGTGGAAAGCTTGTTATTACTGACACTTAACACCTCAAGGTTAGGAACCGAGCACACGCCTGAGGGAACCTCCGTCAGCTGATTGCCATTAATGTACAGTTTTCTCAGTTTCTGCAGCTTTTCCACACCAGGAGGGAAGGTGGAGAGTTTATTATTACTGACACCTAACACCTCAAGGTTTAAAAGCGAACAGACCCCATGTGCGACTTCTGTCAGCTGATTATCATCAATGCAGAGAAATGTCAATTTCCGCAGCTTTTCCACGCCAGGAGGTAAAGAGGAAAGCTTGTTGTTCCTGGCCTCAAAAGTTACAAGGTTAAGACAAGAAAAAATTTTTGAAGGAAGCTTTGTTAAATTATTATCCCTAACATTGATCAATTCCAGCTTTTGTAAAGCTTCCAACCCGTCAGGCAACTCACTTAGATTATTGCGATAAACATATAAGTGCTGCAAGTTTTGCAAGGAACCGATCGCCTGTGGCAAACGTGTCAGCATGTTGCTATAAGCATCCAAACGGGAAAGTTTCTGCAGACGGCCGATTGCTTCCGGGATGCTGGTTAGTTTGTTTTTGGACACATCTAGAATCTCCAGGTCAGTGATATCAAACACCTCCTCCGGGATGGACGTCAGACCCTGGTTACTCAGGTCAAGGGTCAGGAGACCGTTGACGGTCTGAGGCTGGAGGTTCGGGCCTGCCGCCATGATGGATTTCCTACATAACGTACATAGAAACTTTAGATATGATTCCCGCAAACGCGCATAGCACGATATGCAACCATGAAAGAGACACACACACACAAACACACACACACACACACACACACACACACACACACACAAACACGCAGACACTCAAAAACCTCTGATGGTGATGGGATGCACGTATTGGATATTAGTTACAATCATTTTGTACACACAGTCACAGTGAATAAAACGTGCTATTTTACAACTCATTCACGTTTAAGGTATTTCCAGTCAGTAACCCATGTCGAGGTTACTTGATTGCGCTGTCACAAAGATAGCGCCGTCATTTATGGCTACCTGGCCTTTATAATATAGACGCCCCCTGGGGGCGGACTCGGCCTCAGGCCAGCCGACATGCTCACTTTGAAAACTTTATTTACTGAGTACACAGCTTTGTAGCCGTAGAACGTTATTCCCCTACTTGAACTTTGAACTCCAGTGGGAGGTGGCGCCAGGTACAATGTACAAACATACCTGAGCTGCCAAACAGTACGGTGAGGAAACAATCGTTCGTGGTGATATGGCGAAGAAAGGTTCAGATATGTACAAGAGGAGGGGGTAGTTTTGAAACTTTTATTTATTATTCTTAAACAAGAGAAATGCAGTATCGACACCTGTACCTCACGGAACCTCAAGGAAGTACCTATCTGTAAGATAGTACAGACTTGAATAAATAAATATATAGACTTGAGGTCAACCGAAATGGTCTCAACGTAGCATCCCATAATTGAACAATAAAACTTTTGCAGCATTCTGGAGGACATTACCCATATTCTCCAAGCGGAGGTTGGGTCACGGGGATACCGGCTCACTCTCCTCAAAATCCATGTCACTACTACCTCAGCAACCCAACCTCTGCTTGGAGAATACCGTATCCCCACTTGATCTTTAAACGCCAGTGGGAGGTGGCACCAGGTACAATGTACAAAGATAACGGCCCTACCCTGCCAAAGTGGCAAACACGTCACACTAGGGGTTTTAGACGTGACTTGTTCAACTTTGATGTTAGTTAATAATGACGAGCTTTTTGATAATACGTAACATCGGGATTTGAGGACTGAATGCGGTAAAACGTAAATTTGTATTCCCAATGATGAGTCGCATCTTATGGCATGTTCGTTACACACAGTGATACTTAAATTCCCCCAATACTAGCCTCCGGTCACTCAGTCACGTTGCGTATAACGTGACTATTGGATAGTCACGTACCTTTTTCTATTTGCTAATATTAATCTGTTTCCTTTGCCAGGGCAAATTTAATGCAATATAGACAATCTTCTTTTGGTTGTCATTAAATCAGCCAAAGGCAATACTGTGTCCACCTCTAACTTGCGCATTGGGCAAGTTGGTTTCCATGGTATACGTACCCGTTGGCAAAAACACAAAACATGCATGCAACAAAATAAATCAATGGATAGGCATGGGATTTTAATATCTAACTATTCTGTGTTAAAGTGAAGAGTTTGCTATCGCACAGTTTTCAACGAGTCACGCCAGGTCTATTTCTAAGGTGAGTGACTCAAAACTGTAGCGAAACAAGGTTTACTTACGACTTTAACACTTGGGTGGTGCAAATTTGGGTGAAACCTTCTTCGTGAATTGTTCTTCTCCGCTCAGTAGCCAGACTGTTTTCCCTCACTCAGTAACTTTACACACTGATAGACGTGTTTACCCAGCGCATGCGCCTAGCCCCTAAAGTAGAATTTCCCCTCGTGTCACGTGAGGTATGAGAGCGTGGGTAGGCTTGTCTGCCTTTTGCACAAGTTTCAACCTAACTTTT
>NW_023365789.1:166556-168966 GCF_000003815.2 Branchiostoma floridae
TGAAGATTGGGCCATTTTGCGTTTGATGCGGGGGGGGGGGGTCGCAGTAATTTTTTTATAATTATGCAGTGCAATGGATGAAGTATCAACAACTGGCAGGAAAACTATACTAGTTACTTGACAATTTACTACTTAGCACATTTTAATTTTTTTTAATTTCATTTCTGTATATGTAAGTTGTGGTTTACCTTAAGAAAGTCAATATTTTTATCAGAACCCCAAATACGACGACGATATGTTTAGAGGGGTTATCCCTATAATTTGGCCAAAACGGTGCCTCATGTTCTTACACTGAGACAATGTGAACCCCGGGAGAGTATGGACTTTACAAGCATGTGATGTGATCATAACAATACTTCACGTTTGATGGGAGCGAGGGGATCTACATTTATTGATTTTTTTTAAACAAGAGAGATGCGGTATCTGTACCTGGCGAAAACGTACGTGGTTATGCTGATAATGGTTTGTCGATATCTAACAGTTACTTCACAAAGAAGAACAGATTTAGTTTAATAGGGGTAGGGCACATAGTATTAAGACATATAAACAGAATTTTTCCAACTGTTCTTCTTGTCAGAACTTTGTCAGCGGTTAATTGGGCAGATTGACGTCCTTTTCTACCGCAAAAATCAATAAATTCCTAAGATAGAGTCACCTGTTTTGCCCACAACGGTGTTTACCAAGTACAGTGTTGACTCAGGTAAATATTGAGGTGACCTTACCGCCGTACGTGAGGTTAGCATCTCATGCTTGTTGGAGGCATGTAATTTTGCAACATTTCAACATTTTTTGCTACAAACGGAATACTAGTTAGTTCTAAGAAATGTTAACTTTTTTTATTGCATTAATGAATGGCACTATGAACAAAAATACCATATTAGTTAGTAAAGTAGTGTATTAGTTCACCCATCGTGCCCAAACAACTGCGCTTCATATCTCAACCGTTAGTTTGTCAGCCATATAAAAACTATTTCCAAAGAATCGTTCCCATCTGGAACGCTTTACATTGGAACTCTAAAACTTTCCCCAGCTGTCACAATTAATACCTTTAAGAAAGCAATCCTAGCTCACTATCTCTCTCTTACCGACAACATATTTGACCCCAGTGAGTATGCCCTTGGCTTACCTACTGTTAATGTCCCAGTTGTACACCTTTTTAGATATTTCATTTAATATTATTTCTATGATTTTATATTTGTTATTATTGTATATTTGTTATTATTGTTGTTGACATTATTATTACTATTATTCTAGTACCATTGTTATTATTAATCATCATTATGATTATCTTTCTATTATTGTATAAGTTATCGGTACGGTAGGCACTAGTAAAGATGTTTTTATCTGTTTTTGCCTCCCCACCATGTTGTGTACACGGTAAAGCTGAAACAAATGAATAATAGCTTCACGTCCTTTACAGCCAGAAAAATCAATAAATGCCTTCTAAGTATAGTCACCATGTGCCCATACTGACCTTATGAACTCCTTAATGGTGTTTATCAGGTTCGGTATTGACTCAGGTAAATATTAAAGTGACCTTACGGCCGTGCGTGAGGTTAACGTCTTAAACAAGCGGCACATTTCATGTCTCGTGGGAGGGGCGCTTGTGCCGATAAGAGCTTCGTGTATCGGGCCAAGTTTATAACGTAGGAGAATCTTTGAAGAGAAATTAAAATTGTGAAGCAAATAATTGTGCTTGTGCAGAAGTATAGATACTTAATAAGAGCTCTGTGTGTCGTGCAATATAATGTATATCGCAGAAGAAACTTCTATATTAAGATATCTCGGAAGCCATTAAATAGTTCCTGCTGTAATTTAAACGGCAGTAGTCTCTCACCACCCCTGCAACACCGACGCTGTTCGTTAGGGTAACGAATTGCCGAGCACACTGCAGGTTGGGGGCAGAGGTCAACTCACGGTTCAGTTCTCCTTACTGACCCATGTACTTATTGACTCGCTGTTGTTGTTTGTTTGTTTGTTTATTTCGATCTCCAATTAGAGTTTACAATGTTGTTGTTCATCCGTCGTCGTTGTATTCGACGATGACTGAAACATCCCGCCAGATGTCATTATGTCCAACGCGGGGTTTTAGACTTGAATTTTCCCATTCTTCATCCCATAGCCAATTATTGCAAACTGTGTAATTGATAACAATATAACCATATGAGGGTCTAATCAAGCTATACCTTTTGTGTATCATATAAGTTAATAACAAAGGAGAAACTTCGAGAGATCTACATGGAGAAATAATGATCAACTGGGAAAGTAATGGCTACCAATTTCAAGTCTTACACTCAGAACCTTCCTACTGCTTTGCTCCCGATCACTTCCCAACCGGGGTTAACGTTCAATTAGAGTAGCTTGGAACCCTATCGGAGTACTATTTCTGAAATCTAGCACCAATTGGGGA
>NW_023365789.1:169652-171848 GCF_000003815.2 Branchiostoma floridae
CTGATCGCTTCCAAGCAGAATATAACTTTTTAAGACTTCCATTAAAAAATCTATAATCTAGTGTAGGCAAGCTATTATTAGAAAATACTTAGTTACGGCCACAAAGCACGGTGTCACCATGTATGTAGACTACAGTACAAGAAAGTCCCGTTGCTAAACACTTCGGGCTGACCTCCGACTACTGTATTTGTAAGGTGAAGCAAAGTTACTCTGGGATTGTTCGTACGTGTAAATATACAGCACTGTTCGTAATAATACAAATAAAATTTTAAAGAACCTAACTGTGAAACATTGTAGAATAAAAATTCGAGCAAGAGCATTTAATGAGCCTCCCGTGCACACATAGTGTTGATTGACTGTCAGTGTTTGTCGCCAGGTATGTCACGGAGTCAGTGGCAACTGCAAACACGTTCACAGGCCAATTAGTGAATTCAAAAGGCGTCTTTATGTAGTTTTGTGGCTGACAGGTAAAGATCTATTGGCAACTCTGTGATCTCCAGACTATACGACAATACATTTCTGTACAGATTTACTCCTGGATTGTAGTTAGAAACATCATGTTATTGGATGAAACACCAGAAAAAAACACATTAATTTGTTTTTCAAATTCAAACACCGTTCCAATTAAAAACAGTCCTTGCAGTCAGGGATGTAAAGGGAGCAGTGTTTGCTGTTCGCACGCTGAGAAGAATTGAAAACATTTCAACGAAAGCATGGCCGGTCAGGCTTGACAACGCCAATAAGGCCATTTGTCTACGTGTCACGTTGTCGACTCGGCCGCAAAATCCTGGCGATGAAGTCGTAGTTTACAGACTAATAATGGGCTATCACTGTGGTGCAAGGTTACTCTGGGATTGCTCTGGTTGACATTGTAACACTGAAGATGTTTTAGACCATTTTACTTGAATATACAGCGGTGTAATATTACACGTTACGTCCTAAAAACTTTACTGTGAAGCATTGTGATATAAAAAAAACAGGTAAGAACGTACTTAATAAGGAGTTGGCACATATCGCCCATTCACTGCCAGTGTTTGTCGCCAGGTATGGCACGGTGTCAGTGACAACTACAAACACGTTCACATGCCAATTAGTGACTTCAAAAGGCGTCTTTATTTAGCTTTGTGGGTGACAGGTAAAGATATTGGCAACTCTGTGATCTCCAGACCACACGACTACACATCTTTGTCAAGATAGGACGTTACAGATTTACTCCTGGATTGTAGTAAACATCATGTTATTCGATGAAATACCAGTTAAAACACAGTTAAAACACAACGTTTTTATTCAAATTCACATATGGTCCCACGGCAAACAGTGTTTGTAGTCAGGTATGTTTTGGAAGCAGTATGTGTTTTCCCACATGCTGTGTGGAACCAAACCAGTCAGGCTTGACACGCCAATAAGGCCCTTTGTCTGCATGTCGCGTTGTTGACTCTGGACTCAAATGCTGGCACTAAAGTCGCGGTTTACAGACTAGTGCTGGGCTGTTACGGTGGTGCAAGGTTACTCTGGGATTGCTCTGGTTAACGCTGCAACACTGAAGATTATTTTAGACCATTTTAAGTTCATTGCATAGCTGTGTATGTCACGAGATTTAGTGTGGAAGCTGTCATTGCACAACCCGAGAGAAATCGAAAAGTCTTGAATCAGGCAAGTCACACCAGGTGACGCCAACAAAGCGCACTCTGTCTCTACGTGACGTCATCAGCCATGAACTACAACAATAACGGAAAACTGACTTTACTCACAGTTTTCACGCTTGACTGTCGGACGAGATGCTGTAGTAGACGTTACTCTAGTCTGTCACTCTGCCTGTGCCCTGACATTACAACCAAACCTTAACCGAACTAATGGCATGTCCAAACCACACAGAGTTCATTGTTGAACGCATGCGCCTTACCCAAACGTTCGCTGTGCTGACGTAACGAAGGTGAAAGGTGAAGGTGAAGCTGGCTACCTGCTGAGAGTCTTTTTCGTGTAATTTTTAGAAATTAGACAATAATAGACAGGTAACATTCCAAACGAGCTACCTGGCAGAGAAGTGTGGTTTCCGACCCAGCTCATATTGGTGGTTTTATTCGGTGGTTATAACCAAGGACCAGGCGTTATGACACCATATGCACTTGGGGGCGGGCCATTAACCCTTAAGTGATACGGTAGTACTAGTGACCCCGACATCCGCGCACGTGATCC
>NW_023365789.1:172244-185818 GCF_000003815.2 Branchiostoma floridae
TCGTCCTTTCATAATCACGATCTGTGATCAGAATGCATCTGCCAGTAGGTGTTTCGTTCTATGGTACACGTCGTGAGTGATAATACATTACACGCAGTCCGTTTTTGCAATAGTATTTTATCTACGCATTTTCATAAGTATGGACTTCTGAAAGAAATGTGACACACGGTATCTGTAAAGTCTTTGTTGTGTTCGTCTTGACCTAAGCTGAGTCTTTGAGTTAAAACACCGACAGCCAGCAGGTGGGTTGTTTATCCAAATACCTGCATAGTAGACAGGGTAACGGTGTGTGACTTCAAGGTCATCAACCCCAGTAGGTACAAAGGATGTTTGTAATATGATCATTTTCGTAAATTTCCGTAGATTGGACCACCTGCTCTATATTTAGTACAAACAAGAGGGCAAAATTACCGCATCTTCAAATATGAGGGGAAAATGGACGCAGGTGAAGCAATTTAGTGGAGAGACAGTAGATAAAATAGGGGTGTGTTGTTTTGGTCGGACTATCATAGCGGACAGCCAACAATCTTTCTGTTCGTTTTAGTCTCAAGCAGGGCGGATCTGCAAATGCTAACATGATCCGATGCACATGTAGAACTAGGCCGTAGCTGCTAAGCGAGGTTAGGAACAGTACAGTTCCTCGCACAAGGAAACTACAATATAGACATAGTGCTTTAGAGTGGTACAACGACCAGGACCACAACACGTAGTCAGTTTTTGATTTGCAATCGTATTTTATCTACGAATTTTTATAAGTATGGAAATGCTTAGATACATCTCTGAAAGCAACGTGACATACCTGTATAATCTTTGTTGTGTTCGTCCTGACTTAAGCAGCGTCTTGAGTTAAAACGCCAACTGCCAGTAGGCGGGTTGTTTATCCAAATACAAGCATAGTAGACAGGTTAACGGTGTGTGACGTCAAGGTCGTCAACCCCAGCAGGTACAAAGGATGTTTGTAATAGGATCATTTTCGTAACTTTTCACACACTGGACTACCTGTCTATAGTTGGTGCGAACAGAAAGGCAAAATTACCGCATGTTCAAATATGAAGAGAAAAGAGACGCAGCTGAAACGATTTCCGGGTAAAGAATGTAGAGAAAATAGGTGTGTTGTTTTGGTCTGACTGTCATGGCAGATAGGTATCAATGTCACAGTTCGTGTTACCTGTGAGGCCCGGGTAACAATAGGGCATGTATAAAGCCTGGGGTTGTGTGGCATGACTGCAGGGTGTTTAGTCCAGAACCCAGAAGGCCTGGGTTCAAATCATGTCATGCTACCAATCTTGTGCCCTTGTGCTTTGGCACTTTCCACGAGTTTCTGAATAGTTTGTTTTCATTCCACCTTGTTGTAAAAATGGGTATCTGACTTCGTTCGGGTTGTGTGTGTGTGTGTGTGTGTGTATGTGCGTGTGTGTGTTTAAACATTATTTAGTTTTTTGAATGACGGGTAAAGATCTATTGGAAACGCCGTGATCTCCAAACTACACGACAACACATTTTTATAGAAATAGTACATTACAGATTTACTTCTGTACTGAAGTGGTAAACATTATGTTATTCGGTGAAATTTATTATGTTATTTGTTTCAAATCCACATAGCGTTACAATTAAATGCAGTGTTTGCTGTTCACACACTTGAGTAGAATTGAAAAGTTTTCAACTAAAGCATGTCCAGTCAGGCTTGACAACGCCAACAAGGTTCTTTGTCTAATAGTAGCGTTGTCAAATAGACCGCATACATGTACATGTATATAAAATGCTGGCAATCAAGCTGCGGTTTACAGACTAGCGCTGGCCTGTTGCGAGAGTACAATGTTACACTGGGATTGTTAACATTGCAACATTGAAGATTCTATGTCCATTGCATAGCTGTGTTTGTGGAAGCTTGCACAAAACAAGAGAAATTGAAGTTTCGAACAAGGCCAGTCACACCATGTGACGTCAACTAAGCACACTCTGTCTCTACGTGACGTCATCAGCCATGAACTACGAGAATGACGAGAAACCGACTTTACTCACAGTTTTCACGCTTGGCTGTCGGAAGAGATGCGGCAGTAGAAGATACTCTGTGACTCTGCCGGTGCCAGTGCTCTGACATCATTCAAAGCTACAACCAAACCTTAACGGAGCTAATGCCCTGTCCAATCCTTACATTGCCCATTGTTGAACGCATGCGCCTTACGTAGACATGAAGATGTAGTGTTGTCTCCAGGCCCGTCTTAACGCAACATTAAGGTGTCGATAACCCTCTAGTCTCGTAGAGCCTGCTAACAAGGCTAGTTTCTGACCTACTGATCAGTACATGTAAAAGGGGTAAAGATGGGTTCACACCTGCGTATATGGTCATGTCCGTATGAGGTCCGTTTGGACGTCTTGACCTCTACCAGGCTTAAACCTTCAGAGAAAGTGAAAAGTAAAAGTGATCTCGAACCAGTTTTAGCTCACTGAAGAGCTAGTCTTCCACTGGTCGTGACAGAGAGGATGGACGCTATATACAGTATTTACAGGTTCATGGTACCGGGGAAATTCCCCTAGGTCTTAACGACAAGCACAATGTACAGTGGACCACGGCTTAACGTCCTGTCTTAAGGACTGCAACCCTTTCAGGTAGCGTGCATGTCGGGTGAGCGACACAGCCGGGATCGAACTCACGGCTTCTAGTTTTCAGAGGCAAGGCCGCTAACCACTGGACCACGCACGCTAAACGCCGAGGCTGAGGAGTATGATTTGCGACCAATCTATCTCGTTTGTCATGTTATCTGTCTATATTTGTCCAATTTCTACTACTTTTACATCGACCTGTGGAACCTGATAGAGGCAAAGACTCCCATACGGACCTCATACGCACCTTAAAATCTGCGTGAGTTGAGCAGACCTATCAGAGCTGGCTTTACGTAGCTTAAACAAAACTGGTGTTTTACGCCTTGAGGCAGTTTACTCGTTATATACGTTATTACTCGTAATTACGTAGTCTGCCTGTTTTAAGTTCATTACCTTCGCCAAGAAGGTTATATTTTAGTCAGAAAATTTTCGGGTGTCCCAATATGTAGGTCAATCTCATATAACTCGAACAGCTGTGGATGGAATGTCACGATATTTGATATTTGAGTTGCAATTGCGTATACCAAGGTTTTGTACGAAAATGGTACTTCTGGCACTTTCTGTCGTGAGTGCAGCGGGGTGAGTGTGTGTGTGTGTGTGTATTTGCGTACAAGATAACTTTTGACGCTGTGGATCGTTTTGCATTATATTTGGTTATTATTTAGGGGTTTGGAAAACGACGGTCAAGTTCGATTATGGGTGTCCTGGCGACAAGTTGCGGTACTGCAGCGGAGCGTCGAAGTTGGCGTTAAAGTTATCCTGAAGTGGCAGGTTGAGGATTTTTGGCTAGTGGATACGTCTTTGGGTAGGGAGTAAGTCGTGTAAGTTTGGGCCCCCTGGCGGCTTGTTTTGAACTGCAGTGGGCGATTTTGTTGTTTTCTTTGGAAGAGAGTAAATCAAGCAGGGGTTGGTGGATTTGCATTATTTTTGGTATGTACATACCTTAGGTAATGATTAAAATCCTGAAATGTATTGTATGCAAATCAGGGCTTAATTTACATGATAATTAGAAGAATGTGTAAATCCTTCAATCGACCTCTTTTCTGGACAGTCAGTGCTCACTAGTGTCTAACTACATCTGTGCTCCAGACTTGTGTAGTTCATGACATATTTGTGTCAGCAAAACATAGATGTTATTGTTGCTAACACATTGTTTATTAGTTCTCACTTTGCAAGCGCCATGTTGTTTGTGCACTATGGGAAGGGGTTTCTCCATTTTGATGTGAAGGGGTGTTTTCCCCCTTATTTTGGTGATGCTTATGTGGCAGGGAAAAGTGGAAGCTTGGTGGTTTGTGGCCTTTTCATTACCTTTGCCAAGATTACACTTTTGGTTAAGGCTTAAGCCATAGCGTTAGGTGAGTCTTTATGTAGGTCAACAGTATAACTGGAGAATTGATTGATGGATCTTCATGATACTTGGTATTGAGTAGCGGTCACAGAAACAAAGGTTGAGTTTGAAAATGGTTCGCCCGGTATCTTCCGTCGGTACTGCAGCGGGCTCAGTGTGTGTGTATGTGCGGAGAACATAACTTGAGAAGCTATAAAACCTTTAAGTCATTGATAAAGGCATTCTCCATAACAACCCTTGATTGGCGAAGGTATGTGTTTCGTGGAACTCTAGTCTTAGAGATTTGAATACTTGGCCATGAAACACACTCACCATTTGACGTTTTGAGCCAATTTTATTTCACCGCACCACAAGAGTAAGAAACAAAATGCCTATAACCACTATATGCTGCCGATAGTACATCATTGTGTCATGATGTCATTGAGCGAATCACAAAGTTGTTGAATTATTTTACTGCCATCAAAGCGCTACTGACTGTGTTTATCATCGGTAATACAAAATCAACTTGAACTGTTTACAGTATGTATATTTCTAATACATCATTTAGATTCCGAAACATGAAAAACAACTACTGTTCATGTTTCATCATGTACGTGTACCTATCTCTCGAATTGTTTAAATGCAAATATAATAGAATATGTAGAATACTGTAAATGCAGAAACTTTCGCGGTGGTTTAATGTTCGCGGTTTTCGCGGTGACCTTAAAACCACCGCCAACATTTTTCCATGGCAGTAAGAGACTGCAGTGCATGGTGCTACTATACCGCGAACTTAAAACCACCGCGAAATGTCTCTTTTCCCGCTACCGCGAAATTAAATCCCCGCGAACTTAAATGCATTTACTGTACTAACCGCAAGCATTACTAAACTTACACCATCCGTAGAACACTAATTTTGCAGAATGCTTATCGCAAGAAATACTTAAATTCAACACCACACCCTTACTTATTTTATTGATTAAATGAAGAAACAAAACAAAACAAAACATCCATCTAACACTTGAGTAACAATGCAGTAAGATATTTTCACCAGGATGTTGGTTTGAAGCCCACTTACATTTTGTAAATGATTAAGCTTGCATTTCTACTTAACTCTCAATTAACCCATCAAGATATGGAAGGCGAGTTAGAGGTAAAGTTCTTTTGACACCAAAAACTTTTTTGCCAGTTTCCGTCATGTAAATCATGGTACAGGTTTCCGAAACGTTATGTCAAAACAACTTGACCATCAACTGACTTACCAAATTGGACAAGCTAATCATGCAAGTAAGTAATGAAGCAATTGTATTAGCATGTTAAATGTTACTTCTCAAACTGCTTTTCTCTACTTTCTTGTGTCAGACTTTCCTTCACAAGTTGAGGAGTTACAATCTTGGCTATGTTATTTAAATACCCGCTGCCTTAACTTCTACAAGACACCTTGGTACATCAAATGTACATCAATGTTCTATGGATGAACATCGCTTGCTCCACATCGCTAGCCTCTACCAGGCTCATTGGTTCGGTGGTCTAATTGTCGAATGATATGATTTAAAAAGTTAGATGATAGTAAAATGTTAGTCACATCGCTATGTAATACGTATGGGACTAAAATCAATGATCTAATGGTATAATGATATGATTTAAAAAGTTAGATGAGAGCAAAATACTAGTATAGCAAGTCACAATAAACTACAAACAATTTCATTTCATCACACCAGTCCTGCCAATAAACCACTAAACCTATTTTACAAACCAGAATTAGATGTCGAGGAAGATGCCAATAATATCTCACTAGTGTCTTTCTCATGCTCACATCGATGTCAAGTTATCAACACCACCTTACACGTTACTGATATGAATGATGAAAGCCTATTATTCCATGGGCCAGGACCCGAAATTGACGATATTTGTACGACTGAGAGGGACCAGAGCTATCATGCATTTTTTGAATCTGCAATAACCAAAGTTTATTCTAATCCATGAAAGCAAGCTTGAAAAAATCCATAGTAGCTCTGGTCCCTCTCGGTGGT
Source organism: Branchiostoma floridae (assembly GCF_000003815.2). Classification (NCBI taxonomy): domain Eukaryota; kingdom Metazoa; phylum Chordata; class Leptocardii; order Amphioxiformes; family Branchiostomatidae; genus Branchiostoma; species Branchiostoma floridae. Next base: position 178,209 of record NW_023365789.1, read on the forward strand.
ACAAAAAACCGTCCTGGCCCATGGACTATATAAGCTCATGACTCATGACAGGAACAGAAAGGCCAAAAGGCAAGTCAAGTAATTGGCACATTTAAAGCCGAATTATCATCATACGACTGTTCGCAGATAAAGTTGACGTCATAACAACCAAAAGACTAGATCTCAACTAAACCAAACTAGCATATATTAACTATTGAACAGACATACTAATCATTATGGCTCTAGATTAGACTCAATTACAGCAATTGGGTCAGATAACGGAGTGATTCGGGCGAAAATTCAGGTGACCAGTCCTTACTTTACATTATAATAGTATACTGTTACTGTAGCAGAAAAGTCGCCAGGATGCGGCAGTCGATAAGTTCTCGTACATGACAGATGTCTGCACTGTTACTTCTTGCTGGCTGCAGCCTGTAATAAAAGTAGAAAGAGTCTCAACTCCAACTGATATTGAATGTTCAAAGATCTACGGGACAAGTCGTAGTCGTAGAAAAGGAATAAATACTTTATTTTAACCCACCAGTCCGACTTTATTTTTATCGAGGTTACCGCTTTGTTAATCTGCAAGGTTGTTTTATTGTATGTTTATACAAATCAACAGCGCCGCCTCAGAGTTGCAATCCGCAACTGATTGACTTTTATCATTAGAGTTATCAATGCAAATTGTATTACTTTACACTCTTAACACCGTACGTTTTTACTCAACAAATTTCTCGTCAGACAGTAAGGTACCGGCACTGAGAGGGGCCAGGAAAATATTCCCCCTGTGCTGCTGATCACGTATATATGTCTGTATGTGGGTCCAGTATTGTGGGTTTGGGGCATTTCTCACTTAAATGTGGCATACCGCAGTATACCGCAACGATTGGGAAGGTAAATCTGCAGCAACAGCACAGAATAGTTAAGTTCAAGCTTTACTGATCTGATCAATCAACCTGCTTAGGGGGTTGAATATATAAAAAATCCTCAGTAGGACAATTGATACAATTAAATGAGTGTGATACCTTCATCTTCTCCACAGTGATGATTGCCTGTCGAATCTCCTCCCGACTAAACCTGTCCTTCACATGGCGGAGTCGGTCAGCACAGTCTGGGGAGGGGAGGCGAACATATTATGTTGTTAGGTAATAGATTATGTCTTTTGTATGGGGAGGAAACAGAGGAGCAAACTTTACCGACTGTCAGGTAATTGATATTTACAGTCCTTCTGTACTTTACTTGAGAGGACGAGTGTTAACAGTTTTACTTCGTTTTGTAGTAATTTTCTGGTAAGTTCATACTTCAAGTTAGGACTTCTTTGGTTCTGGCCGTACTAAGTTACAATACATAAATATTAGCCTTTAGTGACAACGAGGAACAAAGGGACAAAATTTTCCGAGAATTTCGTGCCTTGTATGCGGGAAAGAACAGATATATTGGTATCAGTCCGACACGAGGCTATCCTTCTTACCGTTGAACGGCGGTCTGTCCTCCGGGTTCTGGCTCCAGCATGTCTGCATCAGCTGACTCACTGACGTCACGTCTTCCCGGTCGGCGGGGATCAGGGTCAGGTCAGGTCGTTGACCCATGGGGATCGTTGTTCTTATCCGGGCTGATATGACATTGTTTGGCTGGGAAGCTATGGTAAAACAAGTAATTTTCGCTGGGAAGCTATGGTAAAACAAGTAAATAAATAGATAGAATTTATTACAAAATATCGTGGATATGTCAACTTTGAATCCTGATGATAATTTTATAAATGATTAGTGTCATTAATAGGAGCAGTTAAGGTCACGGGGTTGCAGGTGTAAAGGACTAAGTAAATAAAATAGACAAATAAGCTTAAGGAACATACCATTGTAAGGCGTTTTCCTTGTAATGATCTCCCAGAGCAGTACGCCAAAGCTGAAATCAGTACATTGCATATAAATGTAGTTTTATCTGTAAGTATTGCAAAACGGGGAGAAGAAACTCCTACTGTATTATTATAAACCTATGTGTTCACATTGTATTGCCCTTGTTGCAACTTGAATAAATAAATAAATAAATACTCTTAATTGATTCCACTTTGAAATAACACGTGTTACTGATAGAATAGAGGGTAAAATGCTAGTTTTAGTATTGACTCAAAACAGGTTGCTTTATCTATGAATGTCCTGTAATTTATCTGCTAATCCAATAATCTTTTGGTTTTAGATAAAGGAATTGCGAAAGCAAAAATGTTGGTGCCCACCTGTAAACATCAAACTTGGCAGTTGGAATGAACCCGGCGTTGATATCTACCAAGAAACACTCCGGTGGGATATGGGTCACTGTGCCTCCCGTTAGGCTCGTAGAAGTGACAACACCAGATTCCGTTCTCCACTTCGACAAGCCGAAGTCGGAAATCTGATTAAAGGTGTTGGAAAGGGAATCAGATCCTTGTATATTAAATAATGTTGTCGTTCATTCAAAGACGTCCTTGTGCAGAAACTACTGTTGGGTAGCTTTTGTCCAATGCAGTTTTTTTAAATCTGAGATTTAAGGTTTAATTGTATCTTACAAGTAACACGGTACCTTCACATGGAAGTCCCCATCCAGGAGCACGTTCTCTGCCTTCAGATCACAGTGGAGAATCTGTGGATTCTGGCAGTGCAGGAAAGTCATCCCCAGGGAGATCTCGTGCGCCATTCTCCACCTCAGGGTCCAGGGCACGTCCACATCCCGCAGCAGCCCGGCCAGAGAGCCGTTCTCCATGTAGGGCATCACGATGGCGAAGTTTGGGTCCAGACAGACCCCCAGCAGACTGATGACGTGGTCTGATCGGCTTCCCAGGTTCAGTTTCCTCGCCTCGGAGTATAGCAGCTCTTGCTCACTTACAGGGTAAGAATTATCGAAGAACTTGTTAATCAGGGTTATACGTTGAAAAATGAATCATGAAGACACTGTGCTTGAACATAATAGAATGCTTTTAGGCAAACACACATAGATAAACTCTAGCATTCTGACCTAGATTCTGATCAACTGACTAGGCCGCCAGATATTGGATATGTCGAAGCTTTTGTTAACTTTTCATATATCTACTTCTCCATGCATTACAGTACAGTAACAATTTCCATCACTGATATGGATGCTCAGCTTTGTTCAAAGTTTCATTGACCAAGACTGGCAGGAGACAGAATAAACTGGAGTCAGTCAAAGAAGGGGGTTCGTCCTTAGAAGTGACGTCACCCAGACATCATCATCATCATGTTAAATGTTTAACCTTTTCCTTATTGCATGCCATAGCAACTTGGCATAATCATTCAGATGGCCGCGCCAAAACAAAAGGAGGAAGATTAACTAAATAGACATGGTTAAAACACAGAAACGGAAAAGACAAAACAGACCTTCCTTCGATTTTGCGAGTCAGCAGCCGTTTGACTGCCACATGTTGTCTCCAGTCCAGATGATGGGCCTTCTCCACAGCGGCGAACCCCCCACGGCCAAGAATGGGCTCTTCCGGAAAGTTGAGTCGTTCAAACTCGATGATAGGAAGCTTCCGGTCTACCGTCACGCTAGGATATCTATTGGAAAATATGGCATATACGAAAGATAAAATTAGCAAGCCGTTTTACATATTAAATAAAATTCATTATGCCCCCCCCTCCGTCTGCTTTTTAAACAGGAACCCGTTTACTGAACAACCAGTTTGATCGACTGCCGAAAATTCTACTCAGTCGTTCCTACTCACCTCCTCTGCACCTCACCCAGCAGCTGGCCTCCCACTGCTCCCCTTTCTTCTGGCTCATGTCCTCTGCGAGTCGGGCTCTAATAGGCAACACACAAGAGATCCTTTATATTGACAGTAATTCTTTCGTTGATTTGAACATTTGTTTTCTAGAGGAATTCTATTTGATAGAAATGGCGAGTTGATTCTTCTTTCAATGTGGTGTTTACACTTTCAACACAGCCGAAAATTACTGACAGCTAGCAGCATGGCGATATTTTGAATGAATATCAACCACAAACGAAATATAAACCATTCCTTTAAATTACTGGTACCAAAAATAATCTGACCATAGCCGTCCTGTTGATCTGGTCTGCCAGCTGGTGCAGGTCCAGGTCCCTCAGACACCGCTCCAGTACAGCCAGGCTGGCAGCAGGGTCGGCTCGCTCTCTCCATCTCACCAGCGTCTCGTGCATCGGTTCTTCAGGACTTTCCGACTTGATATATACACTCAAAACATAATGGATCTATTAGAGGTGTATATTTCGGATCGGCTTTGGAAGACTAGCATGTACTACCGAGCGAAAATGTGCAAATGTTCCTTCCCCTTCGAACAAATGGAATACTTGATATCGCAGTATATGATGTTCTAATGACCTGTTACACATTGTCAAGTACCATACTGCAAAACCAACTACGCATCAAAAATAAGACTTGCATGAAACTGGAATAGGATAATGATTGATCAATGTGTCTAGAATTCTATTGATATGAATGTAGGACAAAGTTATTCAAATATTGAAGATACCTCAATGTCTTTAATCTCCTGTTTGCTGAAGCCTAACTCCCGGGCGATGGGTCTCCACTGGTTCTGTCCCACCTTCAGAGACAGCCGGTTAAAGGCTTGACGGAGTTCCTTATCTGTGGAATAACGTACAGGTCGGTCTGCAATATGCGTAGGTTCTCTTTTAAAACAAGTACTTCAACTTTCTAAGGATATAAGCTAACAAAAAAGTATCAACACATTGCAATTCTAATCTTAAAGATGAACCCAATGTTTCGTAATATCACCCTAGTTTATCCAATGGTTAGTTTTGATCTGATATGTTACAATTTATCTCGAGAATATCGCCGCGATGTAATGTAGTTGTGTTTAAGTCCAAAATCATCGACAAGATGCGAATACAATTACTTATGGGAAAATCATTGACCTAACTGAAACTTTTAACGACGAAGTGTATTACACTGTGGTGATATCGAAGCTTAAAAATAGATTCTGCAATGTTTTTGCAGTTAATTTTTGCAGTTACTACGGTCATATTGCAAGGTAATTTCCTATGGAAACTGTACATGACGAGGGTTTGCCATTAGCTTACCCACTTTAGACTACATGGTGCCGTCATTACCTTGTGCCGTGTCGTCTCCGGTCAATTTTAACGTTGGCGGTTGTTTCCACGCCACACCAGCCCGTGCTTCAGTACCTGCTGCCTGGGGAGGTAGTGGTGCCGCGCCTTTGGAGAATAAATGACGTACAGTTATTGGATACGCACCAGTAATATAAACTATACAATTTTACACATTCTCTGCCCTAAGCATTATATTTTAGCTATCTAAAAATATTGATCATTAGATATGTATAAATATGTCTAATTACCTTTGCTGAAGTCCATTCTCTCTGCAGTTTGGCCCCTTTGTTGGCTGACTTGTTGCTCCATCCGGACACTTTTCTCCCTTCTCTCCCGTAACTTCCTCTCCAGTTCGGTCTCTGCAGCGGGCTCCATGATGTCAGGTTGACGTGATGCTGTTTAGAGTAAAACAATTTATGTCTTAGTTACATCCTTTTGCCATGAATATTAGACACTAAAGTTCGTGTATGGACTTGGAATAGGAGCCAACACTGAGCAAATACTTGTAGACACATTCATATTTGACAATGGGCCATTTTCAAGTTTTGCTTTGCTTTGAAGTTTTGCTTCGTGTAGCGGTTCCTAAAAACAGACATCATATAAACATTCAAACAGATGACGAGGCACAGTTCAAAGAAAACTAAAAAGAAAAATGTCATTTTTGGACATTCAGAATGGTAATAATTCTAGCTTGTATCTTTAATTGGTTGCTTTATCTTGATCTGTTCTGATTATTACAGCTTGCCTTTGGTAACTGTTGGCAAACGTGTAGTTGTTCTCCTGTGAGGTAAGATGATACGTTATCACTCAACGACTATTCAGAACATTAATAGAAATTTAATTACCGACCCTTAACAGGTGCGACTTGTACATGTGCGACTTGTACAGGTGTGACTTGTACAGGTGCAACTTGGTCTTCCTCAGTTCCTCTGCCTGCTGCCGAGCCATTCACCTCCTCCTCCTGTCCAGCTCGTTTTGCTCCTTCTGTAGCAAACGATTTACAACACATAACAAGGATATAACTAAAACAATAAGTGGCAGCATGCTCGAAATGTCAACAATAAAAAACTAGCAGAAGGCTGCCAGTGCAGTCTTCTTAGCAACAACGTACATGATGGGTGAATGCCGTACACATTTTTAAATAAAAGTATCAGATGTAGCAAAAACAGTTCATTTTGTGTGTGTAGTTGTAGATTTAAAGTAAAGATAGAAAACATTAGCAACCTTTCTCTTTCCACCCTAATTATTAAAATATACTTAAGTAGTTGTAACCAACATTTTCCTGTATCATGATTTAACCAAATATGCCTCACCTTTCTCAGCCTCCTGCTTCAGGAAGGCCATGATGGCACCGGTCCCCTGTTTACACACGTCCGGTGGAGGGTATGTCAGGGGGTTTCCGGAAACATCCAAGTCCTTCAGCTTGTCTGCTCGGTGAAGGGCGGTTGGGAGCCTGGTGATGTTGTTGTTCCTTATGTCCAGTTTCTCCACGGCAGGGAGTTCACACAGGACTTCTGGGAACGTGTCGAACTTGTTGCTATGAAGGTAGACCTCCCGTAGGTTGTGCAGGTGACTCAAGGTGCTCGGCAGGGTTGTGAGGAGGTTATTTGACAATGACAAGAACCGCAGGTGCTGTAGATTTCCCACTTCATCTGGGACAATGTCAAACTTGCAGCCATTAGCAAACAGCAATTCCAGTGCCTTCAGCTGCAGCACCTGTCTGGGGAACTCATCAAACTGACAGTCGGGGACACCGAGAACCTTCAGCCTTTTGAGTAGTGTGACGTCATCGGGTAAACGTCTGATGGGGTTTGGGCCGACACTTAACACCTCAAGGTTAGGGAGCGAGCAGACGCCTGAGGGTACCTCCGTCAGCTGATTACCATAAATGTACAGTTCTCTCAGTTTCTGCAGCTTTTCTACACCAGGGGGGAAGGTGGAGAGCTTGTTGTTACCGACACTTAACACCTCAAGGTTAGAGAGCGAGCAAACACCTGAGGGTACCTCCGTCAGCTGATTATCATTAATGCCCAGTTCTCTCAGTTTCTGCAGCTTTTCTACACCAGGAGGGAAGGTGGAGAGCTTATTGTTACTGACATTTAACACCTCAAGGTTAGGGAGCGAGCACACCCCTGAGGGTACCTCCGTCAGCTGATTATCCTTAATGAACAGTTTTCTCAGTTTCTGCAGCTTTTCCACACCAGGAGGGAAGGTGGAGAGCTTATTGTTACTGACATTTAACACCTCAAGGTTAGGGAGAGAGCACACCCCTGGGGGTACCTCCGTCAGCTGATTATCCTTAATGAACAGTTTTCTCAGTTTCTGCAGCTTTTCCACACCAGGAGGGAAGGTGGAGAGCTTATTGTTACCGACACTTAACACCTCAAGGTTAGGGAGCGAGCACACGCCTGAGGGAATCTCCGTCAGCTGATTATCATTAATGTACAGTTCTCTCAGTTTCTGCAGCTTTTCCACGCCAGGAGGAAAGGTGGATAGTCTCGGCACAGGTAATACGCAAGAGTTTCAGGTATCACCGA